>NW_010145961.1:0-18025 GCF_000699245.1 Pterocles gutturalis | reverse complement strand
ACCCAGGTCTCCCGTCCCCCGTCCCGGGGCCCTGGCTGCAGCCGGGCTCAGGGCTGATGCGCGCGATGGGGCCCGCCGCGGCACCACCAGCCGGACCCTTGCTTTGGGCTCTGGGTTCATCTGCACCACCCCAGCTGCCGTAGCAGGGGCAGAACGGCAGGGGTTCCAGCTGTTCATTCAGCAGCAAAACTAGCGTTGTAAGTTAGAGCTACCGTAACAAATCCTTATTTCCTGTGTAGAGCAGGATGACTGTCTTTGGTACTGTTGAGAAAAACATTGTTATCACTTATGGATTGTTAAATTTACACTTGAAGATGGGAACATACATACCTTCCGGAGCAGTCAGCCAAGGTAGTGGTTAGCGCTGTCTGAAAGTCACCTGTCCTCCTTTCAGCAGAATGCTGAACACCACACCGCCCGCCCGGGGACAACCCGCCCTCAATGGAGACCCTCGCTCACCAAGCGTGCATAGTAAATTTAAGGAACACTGTGTTTTTAAATCAAAACGAGAAAAGAACTAGCTAGCTGCGGTTAAGAAGAGATAAAACCAAACCAATTATAGTTAGAAGGATGTGTCAAAGGAGATGGAACTAACATTTTGAACAGGATAGATGCCCAAGGTGACTGAAACCGGGTACACTAGCTTTGTGGACTGATCACCTAACACCCAGTATTGTGCAATATCAAAATAAAAATAGTATCTCTGCTCCGTGTGTTGGCTTATTGCACACCAGGCAACGAAACAACACTAGGAGATAAAAATCATTAAGTCGGAGGTATTTTACTTACAGCAATTGTTGCAGCGGCGGCAAGGTGAGCCTTTCCCACTCTTCCTGGACCATGCTCTTTGTGGAGTGCTCTGAACTCCTGCTGTTGCAGCTTGAAATGAAAATACTATAAAAGCTGCAGAGTTAAACATATTTTCAGATGCTTTTTTAATAGAAGAAACTGTTCCAAAATCCCAGTGATAAATGATGGCAGCTGCTGCTCTGTGAGGTTTGCACGTGGCCAGGCCATGAAGTGTAGGACAAGCATGGTTGAGGTGAGGCTGGTGGCCAGGCTGTGAGGGAAGCCTCCCCAGGGAGTGCCGGGCTGGAGGCCACTGTTCAGCTCCCTACTACCCCATGAGCGTTTTCTTTGATTATGTTGGTTTTGAAACAACTGTAACTGATTAGTATATACTAATATCTATGCATATTGAACATAGGATGTTGGACTTTGATTAAACACTGCTTTATGATGGGAGAAGAAAAAAGAATCAGCTAAGCAGTATCTTACTAACAGTGGAATAAATGGTATTCTTTTATCTGAGAAATTAGCATTTTATAGTTACTACATTTTTTCTTTTCTAACAGCTACTCCTGCCTACTTGATTTTGTCTATTACAGCTTGGATGTGTTATGGCAAGCTTATTTCAAACATGAAAAACTCTCAGTGATCATGACAGAACCCATAGTCCGTGATACGGGTGCATTTATCCTTTCCCACTCCTTGGAGGATTATGTTGGGTTTTTTGGGTTTTTTTTTGTGGTGTGTTTTTTTGTTTTTGTTTGTGGTTTTTTTTTTTTTCCAGCTCAGAATAGCTGACCTCATCTATGTAGTTTTTACAGTGGCATAAATAATATAATTTAACTTACTCTCTTCATTAATAGATACTGATAAAGTTGGGGTTTTGTTTCCTGTCAGCAAATGAGTTGCCTGCAAACATGGTCCCTTATGCAGTGTGATGATCCCCTGCTGAGACATGAGATCATGTAAAAAAGAACCACAATTTCTTTAGGATTCACCATGAAAAGTTATGAGCAAATTAACATGTTAGACCCTCTTATTCAGTTAGTAGTGTAACACAAACCCAGAACAACACAATTAGGTTTTTTTTACAAGTTTTTGCTTCTTTCTGTCTGGTTGCTGAGTCTACCAAACACCTACCAACCCACCCTTCCAACCACCCCAAACAACCCTCCCAAAACTGAACAGAAAATCCCAGAGGCAAAAAATAAAAAGAAAAAAGGAAAAAAAATAAAAAGAAAAAAAGAAGAAAAGAAGAAGAAAAAGAAAGCACTAGATATTAAAAATCACATACCCAGTAGAAGTACTGATTTTCTGATATTGTCCAACTAACCTCACACTCACTTCCTACAGGCCTCTCACTGTTTTACAGGCAATTGGAGGCACACTCCTCCACTCAGCCTCGGCTAGGAGCCTCATCTGGACCCTTGCAAACAGCTCGTTCTAAACATTACATGAAATTACCTCACTGAACTCAACTTTTGTTATTTTAGAGGGCTGTTGTTTTGGGTATTTTTTTTCAGCTAAGCATTGACTATTCTAACCAAAAGGAATACCTTTCCCTGCAAACTTTGTCTCACTTACAGCTAGCAGGTGTTTTCCATTTGGCCAAGTAGCAATTGGTAGTTTCCAGCAACACTGGTAAGGTCTTCTAACCATTAGTCATTCATTTGCTTAACACGAATAGACTGATGGTGATTAAATGAACCATGCTTTGGTTGAAAAAGAATGCTTTCCTCATTGCTATCTAAGTGCTACACTTAATTACTTTTTTTTTTTTTTTCCCCTGAGGATACCTATATCACAATTTAAAAAAAAAAAAAAATCTCTTTACCTTTTTTCTTTCTCTTGCATTTAATGTTACCCACCAATTTTATTATACCTCTTTCAGAAACACTGGGATGCTTCTGCAGAGTATCTTTTGCTTTTTAATGTAGAACTTCTGTATTCTGATAATCTCATTTTCACTGTTACAAGGGATGCTCATTTCTGCATTGTTCTCATCTCAATACAGTTGTATTTCTATTAGGTTATTTGCAGGTTACACCCTTTGTATTTATTTATGTGTGTAATTCCTAGTAGTGAATTTTTCTAGCTTGACTGACTTTGCTGTAAACAATTTCACATATTCCTCTATGAAGATTTATGCTGTGATTGATACTAGAGGTGCTCTAGATTATTAGTTTATTTCTAGTGCTTGTACTCATGTGGCAAAACAGCTGCTACTGTGACGAGTTGGTGGAGTATTAAAATATTTGCTCTCATCTTAGATTTCCTGACTTATATTACAAGTAAAGAGTTGCTTCATGTAATTACAGCAAAGTACAGGAATCGGAGCGGTGATTCTGGGAGCATTCTAGATACTTCTCGTCAGAGTTCAAGTCTGAGTGTGATGTTACATGCTGATGTCCAATGCATTCTGTTAGTGGTCTACGTAAAGGGCTGAAGTTTAGAAAGTTGTTGTTTTTCCCAACTAAACAAGCAATAAGATTTAAAATATCCTGTAGAATGTTAATTACTTTTATTGCTACCAATATCAAAGCTTTCAAAGAAAAGGAATTTTAACTTTTTAATGGATGCTTATGAAATGGATTGATAATCCAGTGCTTACTGGAAAATATTTTTGAAGCTCCTGTTGATTTCAATGACAGGATAAATTTGTATGGCTCTATAAAGACAAATTATTAGACTCACTGTATCTACTCTTTCATTCATTTTTGGTGATCATCAGTAGGGGATGACTGGGACAGAAGAGCAGCCATGATACGGTGACCAATGGGAAGCTGTTGTTGGTGCAGGCAGCTAGAAAGCCTCCAAATACCCAACTTCATATCCCACTCATCTTTTCAGCTGCCCCATGTCCAGCCCTACATCAGGCAACCACAGTGGATGATGTTGCCACCAGCTTCCTGGTCTTAACAAACCTCCCCTTTACTGGTACTGTGGTGTCGGTGGAGAGGGTCTTGGTTTATATGGGCAAACCTGGGCTTAGAACCGATCATTTTTATTTTACTTTTCTCTTTAGACATGACTACTCTATATGTACACATTAAATACAAGTATTTATTTGAAGCCTTATAGCAGTAGGTACTGTAGAATCCTTGCTGGCTCCTAAAGTTGCTGGTACAACATGATGAAGGACAGAAGAAATGTCAGCATTCTGCATGGACATTGGCTAGAGCATATTGGCATTGAGCAGGGAAAAGGCCATCTAGACAACCAGTTCTGCTTCTAGATCAGAATATTCAGTTAAGGAGGATTTTTATGGAGCGTGGAAAAGCCGGGGTTATATTGCTGCGGTCAGCTCTTGGAGGTTTGGGTCGTGGGTGAATGACTTTCAGAGAGCTACTCATCGTTCATAGGCAGAAGACGTAGATATAGATTGACATTTTGTTGTCTTGCAACACATCATGTGCAAGTGCTTTTTAATAACTTAAGTTCACCACAGAGAACAATGGAGAGAAGATTATAGTGTATAATTTATAACCAAGGATATACAAAGAAGCAAACATTGTTATGCAGTAGTAGTACATTTGGTTCTGCTCTAGGTACCCTGCCCATACTAAAATAAGGAGGGTCACGGGGGAATGCTATGGGTAATACCAGACAGAAAAGAGAGGCAAAAAATGAGTGGTCAGTGCCGTAACTGGGTAATACCAGACAGAAAAGAGAGGCAAAAATGAGTGGTCAGTGCTGTAACAAAGCAATACACTCCAGCCATCATTCAGTAATAATGTATCTCAGCTCCTGCTAAGGATGCTGTTTCTTTGTAAGAAGAGAGGGACTTGAAAGACTAGCAGTCATGAGGATCAACACAAGTGATGTGTGGCCAAAATGACATTATAATGTTCGACATTAAAAAGGCTTATAAGAGCTGGGGTTGTTTTGTTTCTATAGCTTAGCTTGCCACTAACATCCTGATGTTTATTTGAACAATTGAAGCAAATCTGTCACTAGTGAAAGCTGTAAGTGGCATGGCAGTGGTAAAGAGATAGAGAAAGGCAACTGAACTGCAGCTGATGTGAACTTCAAACATGCCAAGATTTTTGACTGACAGAAAAGCAGAACAGTGTCAGAAATCTCTAAGCTCTGCTATCTTTGCACTTTTCTCTACTTCTCTTTATCTTGCTTTTACCATTCTGTTATCTTACTTTGCAACTGTATTATAGTGACCAGTGTTACAGATTTCATTCCTGCAGTTTCATGTGGTTTTGTGTCCTTTCAGAAGACTTTCAGTCAATTTTATTGTAGAAATTAGAATAAAATTGTTATTTTATATTCAGATAAAACAGGTATGGTAAGAACTAGAGATTTTATTAATGAAGAGGAAACACAGAAACAATATTTTGAAAAAGACAGTAGGTTTACCGGGTGTTCCATGGTTCTTTTAGTTTGTGTGATTCAAGAAGTATTCTAAAATTTAGGAACATTTGAAAAAATGAGATATTGTGACCAAATTTGCTTCAATCTTAAGAATATTTAAATCAAGAGAAATAGAGCATAGCATTTGTCATGATAAAATCATTGTGAGATGATTGAATGTTACTGAAGTAATTAAGCTATTATATCACAGAGTTTTATGTAATCAATATGTTCCCAGAAGGTTTTCACTGTAGTTACATCAGCAATTTCTAATATAAACAGGTTGGAAGAAGATCTAATTGAAAACTTTCAAAATACTTTAATACAAAGCAATTTTATAGAAATTTCATGAGAGAAATTAGAATGAAGTAACTGTTTGCCAAGAAATAAGCACAAATCTGAACAGCATTGCTCAAATTACAGCTTTCTGTGCCTATGAAGTAGAGAAAATGAAATTGCAGGCACCAAGCCCACTCAGCATTCAGTCACCTTCCTACACATCTCTCCTACTCTTTCTTTTGGAAAGAGTAGATGCAAACTGTCACAAGAGAGTCTGCCTAGGTTCCTGTTATGTATGTTTAGATGAAACTATATCTGGCTTTCCCACTTTCATTCCCACGGATACTGTCTCTCCTCTGTCAGATATGCTGGCTGCTGCCCCAATCAGAAAAGGAAATAAAAAGCCACACACACACACTCTCTTGGTCAACTTAGGCCAGCTGAGAAATGATAGGTAACCTGGGCCCTTTTTTTTTTTTTTTTTTGGTAAAATGGATGTAAAAACACACAAGTCCTAGAAATAGGATAAAGGTACTGCTACATGTAATATAGAAGCTCAATGTGCACATCCTATTTTATCTGATTGCCTTTAGGCTGAATTACCACACCTTACCCAGCTGACAACCCATTTTAAATCTGTTATTTGTATTTAATTTATCAAACTATGCATTATTTGATGATAAGGAGGCTCAGGTCTTAGTCTATGGTCTTCTGTAGTCAACCAGATTGTAGCTACTAGTGAGGAAATAGTAAGGAAGTCTGCATTTGCCATGCTCCTTTTGTTAAAGATGATGCTTAGATGTGTCTGTGTTGGTACTGGTTTACTGGGGTTTCTTTGTTACCTCACGAAAACTCATTTGGCCTTTCTTTTTTCTTCTGAAGTTCTACACCAAAGTGCAACTTGAATACAAAATTATCAGTTTACTTCCCAAATATTTCAACTGTATTTCTTTCCTTCAGTGCAGCCTTCAGCACAGATTTTACCAGGATCTACTCTTCTTTTTATTTGTATTATATTCTACCTACCTGCTCTCTTCCTGTCTGCTCCTCGGTTAAGCTGCTATTTACTGAACAGACAGTTTATGGTTTGGGGTAAATACAATTTTAACCCTAGAGTGGGTGTCTTCTTATGGGCCAGTGAAATTCGGTGTTGCTAGTGTTTATTAGAGACAGTAACACTACCAGTAATTGTTCAAGATTCCAAGGATTGCTTTTCCTTTGAATTGATACTTAAGTCCATAAATCATCCAGAGTCTATAACTCTAAAAGAATAAAATCCCAGAATGCTAAGGACAGAATCCTGGTCTAAACTGGGGGGAAAAAAAGATTATTATTATTATTATTATATATTATGATCTTCAATGAGGACAGTAAGACTAATTTTTTTTTTTTTTTTTTTTTTTTTTTTTTTTTTTACTTTATGCACAGGGACAAATTAACACAAGATGACAAAGAATCTAAGCAAAAATCTGGCTTCAAGAAGCACCTCAATATGTTCTTCAAAAAGAATCAGTTCAGATCCGAAGGTGATTTTCACTGTTATTTTGTTCACAGTCTTCTGCCCTTCCTCAGAATAACACCAGGATCTAGGACACTAGCAGCTTATATTAGTCTGCAAGGTTGTCTGTTCCCTCCTATGACAAGATGCAGAGTGGAGTACAGCTTTGAAGTGGAAATGCCTCAGACTTTCATCTTATAATGAGCTCCCCCAAAAGACAAAAAAAATTCTAAATTAAGAAACAGCCACACTCAATTTAAATAAAAAATTGCATTTCTGCTTTTTTATGTAAAGAAAACTTAAGGCAACTTAAGATGACAGAACAGAAATAAGATTAGTACACTGTTCTCTTCTTGCCCACAATCACATTGCAGACAGATCCTGGATTTTGGCTGCTGAGTACCCACAATGTCTCTGTAGTCCTGTTTGGGAAGTTCTTTCCAGTCTTTCTGGAGGCAGGCTGTTCTTTGTTGTGAATCTACTATCTGTTCCTTCTTGTGCTCTCTGTGACTTTCTCTCCCTTGAGCATGGTGAGTTTTCTCCCATTGTCTTGAGGGGGCTTCCTCCTCATCCAGTCTTTTCAAAGAACAGAATGTGCAACTGAGAACACACAAGCAAACAAATACTGTCTGTTTTATTGTATAGCTCATGTACTCCTCTATGGCGAGGGACAATGGCGGAGAGAACTATAATGCCAAAGACATCAACTTCATTTCTAATAGTCTGTATTTCCCATGTGTGTGCGTATCTGCATGCATGGGTTTATGATACTTTCCAATAGCTGTTGACCCATTTTATTGGAGAGTCTGCTAGTAATTAATTGAAGTAGAACTCTGTGCTAACAAATGACAGCTTGCTTAACCTTTCCATAGTCTTCCTCACCAAAAATAACTAAACTGCAAGTAATGATAATGGTAAAGGAAATCCTACTGTTTATGGTAAAATTTACAGCTAACTAACAATGATATTTGAAACGTATCAGCTGCCTCATAGTAGTTTCAAGTTTCAGCAGATCTGCTTTTTCATGCTCCTGAGAGCTTGCAAAAGCAAAGCCCAGGATTTTTGAGTGGGTTCACAAAGCTGATGCAGGCAGCATCCAAAGCAATCTCAGTTTCACTGGCTGGCTTTGCATGATAGATACTTCCCTGGCCTTCAGCCTCCTCACTCTGAGGTGCTTTAAAAACCTTTAAGAATATGCTGCCATTCAAAAATATTATGCAGAAAACATGCTAGAATAGCCTTCCTTATGCCCATGATTTTCATCCACTTTGTTCTGAGCCTTCCAAAGCATGTTCTTTCAGACCTTGTATTAAAGATGGCATAGTAAGTTCATTCACACAGGTTCCTTATATTCCAGCAGACTTTCTTTAGTTATCTACCTGCACAGCATCTGGGATCCGTGTAGTTTATTTGAGGGACATAATTTACTCTCCTGCCTCCCTTCTATCCTACTACAATTATTCTTATAGGTATTATTGTTGCACTTACTGATAGCATGGGTACTTTCGTAAAACAAAATTTCAGCATTATCCAGGAGAAGTGGGAGAGATAAGCTCTTTCTGATACTTCAGTGTTTTCCCGTATCGTCTACACTACAACCAAATAATTTTTTTAAAATGTGTGAATTACTGAAGTCGAAAACTCTCCAATGAAATCCCAATGTTTCTAAATTAGTTTAATATTTAGTAGCCATTTGTGTTATCTTAGGTCCAGGGGTAGGCTGGCAATCACAGCAATCGTCACTTGGTGGAGCCAGATTACTCTGCAAATTGAATGTGCTTTACAAATAGCTTGCCTGAAAGGTCTCAAAGGCAAGATTTATAAACAGTATATTGGAGAAAGATAATAAAAAAAATGTGGGATTTCAGTAAATCCCTGGAGGAATTAGAAGTTTTACAGCTTTGCTTTTAATTACTCTAGCACTGGAGAAGTAAAGGACTTGCTGGCTGAAGCAAAGTCTATCTCCTTTTGCTGGAGTACAATGGGAATACAGTGTAGATATATTTGGTAATGTACATGCAAACTTGTGAGGATGAAGCGATAGCTGTCACTCTTGGTACAATTTAGAGAAATTCAGGTTGTTAATGCTAAGCTTGTTAACAGTTTCCACAGTGTACTTTTTATTTTACTGATAATATTTTAAATCTATGCCATTTTGGTGTATCTCTTTTAAATATTTTCCATAAAATACACAAGGGCACCAAATTTATTTCTGCTGTAGAGAATAGAGCGTTCTTAGAGGAAAAAAAGGAGAGGATACCAAACTGTAAACACCTTTGCAACTTTTCCTCACAATTTTCTTTATTTTCTATCCATATGCATGGAACACTATTTAAAGAAGTGTCAACAGCAGAAGCACCTACCGATTTTTGTTCTGCATTGTATTTACTGTACATTCTGTAACAAAGTGCTGGGGAATTTAGGGTGCTCTCTGCCAACATGATACTCGGTGATCAGAGGCTTTTACTGGGAGTGTGTGTATTCTCTGTCATTTTTGTTGTTTATTTTTTCTTCTCATTGTTTAATGTTTCTTTGCATTGGACTTCTTCAAGGCAGATGGCTAAGGACAGATACTTTTGAGGAGTTGTTCTGACTAGCATATGAATAAAGTCTAATACTTTCAATATATTCTTTAGACTTGCCAGATCTCATTTACTGGGAATAGACCCTGTCATTTGAGCTCCAGCCTCATATTTTATTTCATAATGTATTGAGCACATGGCTCTTTCCTGGTTTGTGACCCCATGTGCCAGAAGAAGCCGGTTGTCTGAATCAGCCAGCCGTTGACTGATAGATCTGGCAAGTGGGGTTATAGAACAGGAAAGAAGCCACAACACTAGGGGAGCGAAGCTTAAGATTAGACAGGTAGAGGGGTCTGTGCTTTAAAAATCAAGTTAGACAAAATGTCCAACAGCAGAAGGTCATCACAGACCCACACATTGTATGTCGACACTCACAGATCTTTCATGTCCATTTAGAAGTGCATCTCCTTCCATGACCCACTGAATCAGATGACGGTTGAGATTTTCAAACTCTTGAGTTACTGGCAAACCCAGTACATAGTTTTCTTGTAACTGTTCCTATCCTAGTAAGAAAAAGTGAGAAAAAGCAGGAAGCTCTGGTGTTGCAGTTTCCTAGGTTTTACAAAGAAAATCGTATTAGGGACGTTACTCAGAATTGCTAAGATTTTCTAAATAATTAAATTTCCTCAATTATTTCTGCATAGAGACCATTCTTTTCAAGTGAATGAAAACATACATCATGAAAACAAGCCATATTTCTAGAACATCTTAATTTATAAGCACAGGCAGCAACAAGACTTATGCAGAATTTAAAACTACTGTATTATTCTCCTGAAAGGAAAAAAAAAAATAGAGAGAAAAAAAAAAAAAAAGAAGAGTATGTTAAACCTGCATGTAAAGAATAGATCATAGTTTATGGAAAGACAGGAATAACTTTACTGGTGAAAAAGAACAAAGGTGAAACAGAAGAAATGAGACCATCTGAAACACAGAAGTGGCTTTCCCATGTACAGAAGGGTAGGATGGGCTTTGTTAATGCTGAAAGATGGAGTAGGGGCGGGATGGACATGGAACACTAGTTCTGCATACCCAGAATAGGTAGAAAGAGCCCCTGTGAGAGCCTCTTTTTGGATGGATGTCCAGAACTGCTGTTGTTCAACCAAGATGACAAAAAGGATTAAGTTCTGGATTGTTTTTCAAGATAATGAAGGCTGTGGAGGGGGTTTGGTTTTGGTTTTCTTTTTAACTGGATGGCTTTATTGCTCTTTTATACTTTTGTTGGCATCCTGGCAATTTGCATTTGATTTCACCCATTTTTCTTAGGATAAGCAGTACTTACCTCAGGTCACACAAGATGTTTAACCTGCACGAGTAGGGGAGACAAATTTTTAGTTCCTTTCTTCCCATTTTCTGCTTCTCTCTGTGGTACCATTTGAACAGCTGTATCTAACGCTGGCAACAAGTTCTCAGCTGAAGCCTTTTAAAAGTTCATTAATTTAATTTATTCTGCCTCTCCAAAGGAGATTTGCATTGTCATTGGAATAGTAACTCTTATTTGTTTTTTTTTTTTTATTCTTTTATTTTTCATGTTGAATAGGAGATTTCCAAATAAAATTCCTGATTTAATGAATTTTCTAAGTGGCATGCCTAGTTTCCCTCTTTCTGTATAAGCTACTTGATTTTATGTGCTCTTATTTCTGTTCAATTTATTGGTCTTCTCTTTTTTTACTGTTCTCCGTATGGCTTTGTATTATCAGGAAATTTCATTTCTTACTGAATACATCTTCATCCAGGTTAAAAGGCAGAGACAGTCAATCAGTCAGTAAATCCCTGCTCTCTCAAAACACAGTCAGCACCAGCTGTAGCTCAATTAAACTCAACACTTGAATAGTTCACAAGAGAACCCACACTTGTATACACACATTAATCAAATAAACCCATTTTAATTTGTAGTTGTATTCCAAATTTTCAGTTAATAGCTTGGACAATAAAGTGTGGGCTGGAGATATGTGATGGAAGTAGCAGATAATTAAACCTTCTCAGTTTAGTGTTTAAACTTACAGTGTCCTGACATACACAAGGTATGCTGAAGGAACCTAAAATGTATGGAGTTTGTATGCTTAAATGTTGATGAGTACTTCTGCTGAGTAATACAAGCAGCTCAGCTATTTGGAGTTGCTTGACATGTTCCTAGTTTGAAAATATAGGAAAAAAAAATAGAGTTTTTGCTTTTTTTCCTAGGATGGTGAATAGAACAGCATATAGAAGGAAGGCCATTTCTGTATGTATCCTTAAGTCAGCTTCAAAACCATTGCAAATAATAAAGCTTTTGCACTGCAAATAATAAATATTTACACTATTGAGACTAAAGCACCATGGAATGTCGGCTTGCATTTCTTAATTCTATGCATAAGAATAATTCCCAGAGAGCAATGATGGTTTAGTACATACTTAGGAGAATTTGTATGTAGCAGTATGTGCTTAAGTCCCACTCATTTCATGTTAATGACACAATTAAGTGCTGCCCTGATCATGGGACCGTACTATATGGGCGTCAGACCCCAACTAAAGAGCACTTTAGCTGAAAAAAAGGGCCTGTGGAGAATACAGGCCATGTCAGGCTGTATTCTAGCTTTCTAGTCATGTTAATTAAATCTGTTCTGAGCAGATTTCAGACAAGGCCAAGCTGGCCATGCTGGTTGCTATTTAAACCTGTTCCAAAAGAAGCATTACTGCCACTGTTTGGGAATATTTTACTGAAATTACTTTTGTCATAAAATGACTAGTTGTCAAACTTCGCTTAGTTTGGGACAGCTATCTCAGCCCCATGCTGAAGAAAGATGAAGATGCACGGGTAGATGTAGTCCCAAACCACAACAATCAAGTTCATAAATTCTGCTGGGATCAAGTCCTGGCTGCAGTAAAATGTTTATAGATAGCATATACATGTAACAGCTCCAACAACAGAGAATAAAATCCACCCCAAGGCAGCCTGGTGCTCATGATATGCTAGAAAAGGCATAGCCTTACATCCCTTGTTTAGACCAGGTTGTACAACATGTTGAACCTGATCTGGGAATGAGTGCCAGGGAAAGCATGCTTACTCTTTGTGGAAACCTTCAAGGACTTTTGGTTTCACACCAACATTGAGTGAAAAATGTTTGAAATCTGGAATGGCGTTGGGTGAGAAAATACTTATTTCATTGCTCTAGTCAAAATGCCTTGTTCTCTGCAGTGATGGGGAACGTTTTTGGTGATAGACTAGTATAGACACAGCTGGGAAAATGTTTCGCTTGTCAAAGGCCATCAGCAGTGATCCTTCCTTGGGCTGATAGCAATGATACACACAGATCGCTTCCCACACCCTCTGCAGTAATTGAGTTAGATTGCTTGAAGTGAAATAATGTACTCTTTCTCTGGCTGTTTCAGCTTGCACCCAAACATTCTCAGTTCCAAGTAGGAAAGGTCCTAACCTGGGAACTGAGAAGCTATTAGAGACAATGTTTTGGTAATGATGGCACCCTTCCTTCTTTTGCCTCATGGCGTGAGTATGCTGGCTCTGAGAGACCCAGAAGTTTGCTCCAGAGCTTATTTAAATCAGTGGGATCCCTTATACTAGCCTGAAAGTCTATGGATCAAGCCCTAGCAGAACTTTGGAAAGAAAACCCTAATGCTTTATGAAATATTATTTATTTAGTAATGAAAAGATTGGCTATATAATTGGTAAATAACAGGAAATTTTCTAACACTATCTTAAAATCTTTACCTCACTGGTACTTTGCTGTGTGTTCTTCCTAGCTCCAAAATAGTTTTTACAGAGTGTTAGAGTAGTATTCTAGGTTTTGAAATCACTAGTGTATTCTTTCAGACGCTAATAGATATCTGCTTGCATTTGAAAGGCACAGAGTGTTCTGAACTCTGATTAAGGCATGATTTATGGTATGAAAATGTTGAACATTCTTTGGTATAAGGAAAAATTTCATAAAATCTGGCTTCAAAAGCTGTAGCTGCAGTTCTGAAACTTTAATGGTGTATTACTATTTTTTATTCAATTTAACTCTAAATAGAAGCACTGAAAATAGTGCCACAGGCTACAGGGTGGCACTGCTTTGGGGTGTCAGTGAAATAACTTGTGGATATTTAGAAGTGCACAATAAAATATAAATTATAACAAGGACTGGAAGACAGGAAAAACTCTGATGCCTACAAATAACTGAATGTTTCCCTAGGGCATAAACATTAATGGCTTTAATTAGGTTATAATTGCTCATGGAAGCATAGTCTTGCACAAGATAAAAATACCTGACATTGGATTTGCAACTAGGCAACTGAATCAGAAACACAAGAAGGTTTAGCGTTAAACACAGGTTTTTACTAAATATGAGTTATCTGGGTGCACAGTATAAGCCCTGTTCTCAGGATGAACACATGCATATGTAAGATGGGAGCATTGCTTCATAGGTTTGGCACTGAGTTATTTGAGTTAAGGGTTGAATTAACTGAAAGGAAAACAGGTGGAAATTTTGTATGTTTAACTGAGGGCCATCAAGGCCCTATGTTTGTCTTCTATTTTCATCTTTACACTTGTGAAAAGATACCTCAGTGGGGATATTTAGAATACCCTATCCTTGTGTTGAGTGAGGATCTAGATGTTCACCCAATATTTGTAGCTCCACAAATTAAAATCCTGATTTAGATTCATGAATTGCATTTTGGCTTAAACAGTCCCATCAGATTCCAGGAGGTTTGATATACCAGGTTATCAGATGTGGGTGCTACATGGCCACATGATGAGTGTGTCCGTACTCCAGTGCTGGGATCCATATGCTGCTGGGCAATGCACCAGTGCAGCAGAGCACAGTCAGCTTTTGCCCATTCTGGAAGCTGCTGGTAATTTAGCTAATTAACTGGGCAACCTAAGTGGGAAGCTTTAACCTTTATCAACTTGGCCTTGCTGAAACATTGCATCTCAAGGAATCTTTGTTCTCTTGGCTGCATGGTGGCACAGCCACACCAAGGAGAGTGCAGAGCCTCTTCTTCTTTCCCCTTAACTTATAGTCAAGTGATTAATTTTCCTGGCAAAGGAAGTTTTAATCCCCTGAGGTAAAAGAAAATTGGGTCCTGCTCTCTTCCACCCTGTTTGAGTGTACTGTTCACTAAGCAATTACTGAAAGAAGAATAGGGCTGTAACAAAAACAGTTAAGTTGAAAAGGGGCAGCTGTTGTGCATTGGTGCAAAATCCTGTGCAAATCAGAGAATCCCTGCTAAACCAAGTCAACATGGGGAAGATATGTGTCAGGTGTCCTACCTCTCGTTTCTCATGTAGCAGGGGGATCCTCTCTCCAGTAATGTCTGCTCTGCTAGAGGTAGAAGGATTCACCATTATTAGCATCTGTCCACAGTATTAACAAGGTGAAGTGGGTTTTTTTGGTATTGATTTTCATAGGAAGTAGTTACTTGACATGATGGCTTCAAAATTATGCAAAAATATCAAAATGGCTAAAAATTTGTATCTCTCTGTTATTTATTTTTACTGGTGTTAAGAACTTTCGTGAAAAGAATAAAAATATAATATCATAAAACCTAACACTGGATCTGACTTTAAATTGTCTGAAACATAGCCTGAGGCAGCAAGCATTTTCTCATTAAGAAACGTTTCATGACTGAGTAACAAGAAGATATTAACTTTGTAGCATACAGACTCAAATCACAACCAACATCAACAATTACATGAATTGCTGCAAAAGCATTTGGACACTGATAGATGGAGAGAGCTTATATTGGGGTCAGATTCAATAGACCCATGAATAGACCTGTATGAAAAAGCTACTGAGTGTTGCATGTAATGTAAACATGAAGCTGTGAAACACTTGGATATTTAGCACGGTTGAACACATGCAACTCCAATAAACAAAGGAAATCTAAAGGAATAAATGTAGGTGATAATGCACTGTTGGAGGTACTGATCCTGTGATACTGATTCTACAGTGACTTAATTGTTATTTAAATGTTATTATGCTAAAATTTTATTGTAGGGTTGGGTTTTTTGTTTTTCAAGGCTTCATATTTAAAAGCAACAAGATTATTTCTCTGGCAAGGCCATTGCCTTTCATATCATTGCTTCCTGGATTAGGTTAGAGACATTGACCATCAGGTCTCAGGAGCAGCCACAGATGTTTTCAGCTAGGACAAAGGTTGCTACAGTAATTTACTTCTGCAAGTCTTTTACCTTGCTGCTGTAGCGAGGTATTTCAAACAATTGTAAGAACATTAGTTACTCTTGATGAGAATACTATTGACTACTGCTACACAGGTGTTTTCTTTATCTTTCTAACATAAAGTGATAACTTGCTAGTGATGATGTGAAAAATAGGTCAGGTGAAAATAGTAGAGGCCAAATTCGGTGATCTTTATTTCATTTTTATGCAATTTTTGCTCCTTTTAATTCTAGGTTGATCAAGCTTTCAGCAGAGAGATCAGTTAAGAAACTGGGAGAGAAAAATGGTCTTTAGCTCAATACTCTCCACTGATTTGCATTTTAAGTAGTGGTATTTCCTTAAAGGACTGTAGGTCTTTTAATCTTCTCATATGCTCTTCACCGTTGCTCTTTTCATTTGTTTCATCTAAATATTTTTACCCTATTTTCTTTTTTATACTTCCTTGACTGTTTTAACCCTATACCTGCCATAACTCCTGACTTTACCTCCTCCGCTTTCGAATAAAATACATCCAAGAGGGCAGGCACTGTCACACGTTTAATGATCCACTTACATGGTATGTAATTTTCCCTTGCCCTCAATTATCTTCAAAGATGAAAGCTCTTAAAGCTGTATTTCTCTCCATCCACTTGATTCTGGGGAGTCCCAAGGAATTTTTAGCTCCTGCATTGTATGAGCAAATGCCAATTTACTGGGCAGGGGTCCAAAGGCTCAAAGCTTCCCCCTTTTTCTCCATAATCAGTGACTCACAAGCTTGATGTACCCTGACCTGTAGGTAATATAGTCCTGTTGACTGCACAGCCCTTCTTCTTCCCTCCCTGTTAAGACTGGGGCTATACCTATCCCTGATACATGATCAGTAACATAGTACTGTTGTTTTTGCCACTGCATGCTTTCTGTATGTGGTATGCAAGATAGCAGTTTAAATAACAGAAAAAATAGTGCATCAAGATTCACACAGTGCAGGAAAGTGAGAGTTAAGTACTGTATGTGTTGAATAAAGCAGAGTTGATACTGGAGGAAGAATGTATTTTTGGGATTATTTTAGAATCATAGATCTTGATTCATTAATGTTGTGTCAGTGTTATTTATTGTATTTTTTTAGAGAAAAAATACTTTAAAAATGAGATGCAGCCACGTTTTAATCATATGCTAAAACAGACTTCACCAAGGAGCATTGCTGGTAATTGATTAGCTCTAAACTTGAGCAGCATTAACTCATCCCTTATTTCAGGGAATATTTAAACAAATGTGTGACTTTAAATGCTCATAAGTTTACAGTTACTAAACCATTTTTCATTAGCCATGAATAATTTTTCCTTCCTCAGTGAGGATTTATAAAATGACCTGGACTGATGTATGGAGAATTAGCCATTTTTAAGATTTCTATGCTTGAAAGTATCAATCAGAACATATGGCAAAAGCACAGTTTATTTTTCATGCTGGCTTAACTCAAGTGGCTGAATTGATTTTACTCAAGCTTTCCAAAATAATTCAGCACTGGGCTGAGAACAATCACAGACATTTCTGGGTTGATGGATTTTGTCTGAGAAAGTCAGGAGCCACTGATGAAGGGGAGGGCTGTGCAGAGGTTGGAATTCCTCTTTAATGACAGTGGTCACTACCAGCTGGATCTTGAAGGAGTGGGGACTGCACACTCAAGTGAGAAATAGTGGAGGATTCCAGTGGAAAGTTAATAGACTGACAAATACTTTTATGCTTGATGAAATGTAATTGCATAGGAAGGCCAAATGCTAATGGTAAAACATAGCCTAATAAAAAAAGATTTGTGGCATGGTTATGGGGATCATTATTTGACTATCTTCTCAAAGCAACAGTTATAATTGGGAAAAAAAGTCCTCTGACAGTCCCTAACAAAAAATATAACAATGATGAAATACTAACGACTGCTTGTGTCCTCTTTTGCCTTTTGTCCCAAGATGCAGTAGCCTACAAATAGAAAATTACAACCGGTAAAAGTAAAGCAAGTAAGACCTTAGGAGTTTCATTTCTTGAACAGAATTCAGTCATGCAACTCTATCTTGAAACAGTACACAGTCCAACCCATCAGTACCTCAAATTAAAAAAAAAATATTGGTTTATCTGGGCTTAATGTCTGCTCCAGTTCTGTCCTTTATACAGTTTCACAGAGATGTGATGGTTTTCCTGCCGAATCACAGAATCACACAGAATCACAGAATGTTAGAGATTGGAAGGGACCTCGAAAGATCATCTGGTCCAATCCCCCTGCCGGAGCAGGAACACCTAGATCAGATCACACAGGTACGCATCCAGGCGGGCTTTGAATGTCTCCAGAGAAGGAGTCAACCTCACTGTAAAGAAGTTTTTTTCTCATA
>NW_010145960.1:22933-23949 GCF_000699245.1 Pterocles gutturalis | reverse complement strand
GGACGGGACCCCAGGAAGGGACCCCAGGATGGGACCCTGGGACAGGATCCCAGGATGGGACCCCAGGGAGGGACCCCAGGACAGGACCCCGGGACAGAACCCCAGGACGGGACCCAGGAAGGGACCCCAGGAAGGGACCCCGGGAAGGGACCCCGGGAAGGGCCACGCAGCCCAGCGCCTAGGGGGGACAGGCTGGGTGCTGGAGTGAGATGGGGACCAGGCAGGAGGAAGGGTGACGGGCGCATGGTACTGGCCGTGCTGCCAAACTGGGAGCTGGCGCCGGCTGCAGCAATGGGGGAGGAAGGAAACCAGTCAGCCCACTGTGAAGCAAAGTGTGGGAAGAGGGAGGGGGTGTTCTATATGAGTTGTGCAAGGCGAGCTTGGCTAATCGATAATGAAGTGGGAATGTTGTAACTGTCTGTAACTGTCCGGAGTGTTCAGCTCTCGAGGGACTGAGTGTGGTTCCTTACTGGCCTGACTGTGAGCTGGGATGTGCATGTTGGGGACAGCAGTGTCACCCAGCAGAGGGACTGCTGGCACCCGCCCGAGTGACCGCGCCGGGTGGCACGGGGTGAAGGGACCCAGTTCAGCAGTGAGGGGCAATTCAGAAAAAGGGAGACAGAAGGAAATACCAAGCAATGAAGCTCTCTGACCACCAGAAAGCTGCTTAGTGATAAGGTCCCACAACACAAAATTTTTGTGCTGGGCACTCGCCTGGCTTCTCCTCCCACCTTCCCCTGGAGAGATGCGTCCCATGGCAGCGGGCAGTTCCCTAGGAACCTGAAATCTGTGGGCTGCAAGGGTTAATGGCACGTAAAGGGAAAAGCAATGGAACGAGGGGATTAGATGTCACTGATATTAGCATGTTAATCGTTAATCAGCCTTATCTTTTTTATGTGTCTGGGAAAAAAAAAAAAAAAAAAGCTTTTTGGCTGCCCAGAAAGAAATGTTTGACCCTGAGGAGTTCTGCTGAATGAGGAGGGGGCTGAGAGCCGGCGTGGGGCGGTTGGGGGGGC
>NW_010145960.1:17646-22864 GCF_000699245.1 Pterocles gutturalis | reverse complement strand
GTCCCACTCGGCACCCCAGGACACCCCTCCTCATCCTTTCGGCTCTTTGTTCGTGTCCTGCATCCGGCGTGTTCCTCCCGACACCTCTGCTGCAGAGGGCAGAGGCGCTGGCTCTGGTGAACCGGGGTTTGGGGGCTGGGACCGCTGGCCATTAAACCTTTCTGTTGGCTGTGCAACCCTCCCGGATTTGTGAGCCTGCCCGGCAGTTCAGCAGTTAGGAAACCGTGAGTCAGGCTGGCTCCAGAAGGGATGTGTGGCTCTGGGCAGTTTTGCCAAGGGAGAGTTTCCGTGCCGGGCTCGGCCGTGAGAGCCGTGGCGTAGCCAAGGCTGAACCAGAATAACCACCGAGATGTGTAGGAAGCGCACAAATAGATGTTAAAATCCTGGATTAAAAATGACATAAATGCTCTGGCTGCAGCCCAGGGCAGGAAACGCCTCTTGGAAATACAAACGTTTCCTGCCAAACCGTGCGGAGGAACAAAACTTTCACATGGCAGGAAATCGCAGATGTGTAAATCCACAGGCAGCGCTCCCAGGGAAGGCATGGACGTAAACTCCGGCCCTTTCCTGGGCTCCAGAGGAGCTTTACTGCACAAGATTAATGCGGGCTGGAGGGATTCATGTTTATGTTAGGAGCACAAGGAGCCTCCATCTCCTCTGACACCAGGAAAATCACGGATTTGTCTGTGTGAGCAGCTGTGTTCTCGCTGGACACAACCCTGCCAATAACCCCAGTGGGGCTGAGATGTTAAAGCCATTATCAGATGAATTTTTAACAGAGGTGGAACAGATCAAACATCAACAAACATCTCACCGGCAATCGGCTCTTTTCAATTAGAGGAGGTCGGAATTAATTAGAACCAGAATCCTGTTCTGTTGCCAGGCTGTGAATTAATTGGTGATTACACAGAGGTTATTTTTAAATGCGTCGGTCGTGCTACAGCTGCGCCCAGCTGGGAGCGGAGCAGGTCGGGGTGGCCGTGTCCTTAGGTGGCTGCCAGGGACCATCGGAGCCCATCGGGCACCCGGATGCCTCCGTGCGATGCCCCAGCAAGGCTGGGGACATTTATCTTATCTGTGCTAAGACAAGGAGCTTGCACAACCACGAGTCCATCATGGGAAAATCTGCACGGGGGCAGTGAGCCATTGCTCTCCCCCCGCCAGCCGGGAAAGCCCCGCGGCTCCTCGCTGGCATCTGGGGGCGAGGGGGACATCGCTGTCCCCCTGACAGCCCAGCCGGGGCGACAGGAGCTGGAATGGATCTGCTGGACCCAGGCAGGGCTGCCGGGAAGGTAAAGCCGGGTGCTCGGTGCCGTGCCCAGCGCCAAGCCCCAGCCGTGCTCTCACACCAGCATCAGCCGCTCCTCTTACCGGATCGTTTCTCGTAACTCAGCGAGCTGGAAACAACCCCTCCCAGCATGGCTGTGGCTGTGCTTCAGCGCTGCGCTTTGGTTTATATCCATCTTGGAAAGGAGCTGAGCAGCAGGTCCCACATGAGAGCTGGGAGAGTCCAGCTCCGCTTGATCCAGCAGGTCAGTTTCCAAACACAGAAGCAGCAAGGGGGATCTGCTGGAGGAGGGTGCAGCCGGGGAGCCGAGCCGCGGGTGCGTGGCTGCTGCGCGGGTGGTGCTGGCCCTGCGTGATGGCTTCTGACCAGACCCCATCAGTGATGGGTGACACAGCCCGTGGCATAAAAATAGTGATTTTCCTCGTGCCCGTTCCTCTGGATCTGATCCTGGGTGGGTCTGCAGGTTCCCCAAATTCCCACTGAGCGGGTGCCGAGCGAGTGATGGGTCTGGTTCTTCGCTCCAGCCGGGGCACCGTGGTGAACACAGCTGCTCCCTGCAAGCCTCTCAGATACCGAAGGAGCTCAGGCAAAGCGTTCGGCTGGCCCCAGAACAAATACACATCAGCTGCCCTTGGATACGTTCCTCTGGGAATGGGAAAAAGGTTTCCAGGCAGTGGGAAGGGATGGAGTGGGATGGAGGTCAGGGGTGTCCCAGGAGCAGGCAGCATGGGTCCGTGTTTGGTGAGAGGGGTGATGCCCTGGGGGGACCGAGGGGTGAAGTCCCCCCGCTCCCACTGGGAATGTGCTGGGGCCATCCTAGGCGCTCGTCCCCCTCTCCGACGGCTGCCGTTTGCGCTGCTCCGGGCTCGTTATCCAGGCTCTGGTTGTATTTCTAGTTGCCTCGAGATGGATTGGCAATTAAACGCTGTGTTTCTGCTTGCTCTGAGCAGGGAAATGAAATTATTCCTGGTTCTGCATGTGGCTGAGTTTGTCCGCAAGGGACACGTACTAGAAATAATTGCAGCAAATTCCAATTTTCTCTGGCATTTGAGCGTGTAAGACTGTACCCAAGACAGGGAGCTGCTGCTGACTGAGTCATTAAGTGCCCTCTATTTACTGCTAATTAACAACCGGTGTCAAAGGAAAATGGGTGGCTGGGAAAGGACTCCCCCTTTTTATTAAATGTGGGAGAAACGAAACTTACACGATTGAACCCTACAGAGAAGCGGGCTCCCAGTGTAACTGCTCTAGTCCAGTGGTGGGAGATGCTCCTCCTCCGGCAGAAGCAGCCAAGGCTCTGGGGATGCGCCACGGCCACCTGCTGGAGCCCGGTTGCTGCTGGCGGGGTTGGCTGTGGGAAGCTCTGGACACGGCGTGTTTGAAGCGGTTTTGGATTTTGGAGAGGAAGCCGGAGGTCATGCTCAGTGACTCCTTTAGGCAGAGTTGGGCTTTTCCTCCCCTCCCTGCACTCATGCGGGGGAAGGGGAAGGCAACACAGAGTGTAGGGAGCGTCCTGGCTCAGCCACAGCTCTTCAGAAATGAGAATTCCTTTCTGACAGATCCAGAGACTCTAAAAAATGGATCATCCCTTGGAACATCTTTAGGGAGCGCTGGTGTTTCCCCCCCCTGCTCTCTGACCCCCAGGCTGGATGCTCAGGGTGCTGATGGCAGCTCTGGGATGTGCTGGGGCTGAGCGAGACATCCCGGGAGCAGCAGGGCTGAGACCTCCAAACTGGGGGTTTTGTGCTTTTCTCCAGTTTTCCAACCTGCAGCCGTGTCGGTGCCTGCACAAACCTGGCCGCGGAGCACACACGGCATGCTTGCTGCAGCTCCGGTGCTCGTTCCCGGAGCAGGATCCCGGGATGGTCCTCGTTAAACTCAGCCCTGGCTCTGAGAGCATCCCCAGGGCCAGAGGTCAGCAGCTCCATTCTCTGGTTTTGCTAGCTCAGCTCTAAGCTCAACCTTTCCTTGTTTTTACAAAACCTGTTCCAGGAAGTTTATTTTTCCCCGAGCATAAAAGTAAATGCTTAGGTCTGGATGGCAGAAGCTTAAATGAAATTTAAAGCGACTTCCACGCCAACTTAAAAAAACAACCGAAAAAGTGGGGGTGTTCAGTGTCCAATGTGCTGACCTAGCCCGGATTGTGAAAGCCCTGCTTGAAGCTATTTCTTTAGACTAAAATTTGGCATGGACGTGAACATTGGAGCGTATGTTCAAATGAAGTGTTAGGATTATATAAAAAAAATTGTTAATAGAAAAAAATGACAGTAAAAGGATTAAATGAAAATGGGGTCAATTCTGTAGGGACCCTCTCTGAAGAGCTGACAAGTGAAGTGCTTGTTACAGCTTCCCTTGCCCAAGACCAAATTCCAGGGAGAAGCCACGAGCTCAGCCAAGGTTTCCAGACCTGAGCCTGACCCCGCGCACATCCGCGCTGAGACGCTCCATCAGACCTGAGCACGACCCAATCTGGAGGAATGATGAGCGCTCAGCAACTCCCATTGACCTCAGTTCATAAAAATGCGCTGGGAGCCCCGCGCCCCGTGGCGGGTCCGGGGGCAGGTCAGCGATGCCTCCGGCCAAGGGTGCTGGCTCTTCCCCACCCTGCGCTAAGCCCAGCCCAGATGTTGTTCTGCAGGAGGGTCATACCTTTGCAGAGAGCGTGTACCAAGAGAAATAACTCCTGGCAGGAGAGCGATGGGCTGATTCATGCCCACGTTCGGCTCTGGGTGCTGCAGGTGCGGGAATTTCCAGCGCCTCGGGTTGGAACGGGATCGGCAAAGAGCTAACCATTCACCTCTGGTCCTGGAAAGCGACCTTCCAGGGAGAGCCTGCAGACACCCGGCCTCTGCGGCTCTTCCAAGGGAAGGCAGGAGGCAGCTTGGTTGCAATCCATAAATAACTTTCTAGGAAGACGGTTGCGATAAGCAGAGACAAGCCCAGCAAGGCACAGCGGCAGCGGGCTAAAAATACCGAGGTGCTCGGCGGGGATCTGCCTCGCACGGTGTCCCCCAGGAGCATCCCCGCAGGACGGCAGCGCTGACCCTCTGAAATGCCGGTGACGTTCCCGTCCACCCGTGTTAACAGAGTTGTTCTGTACACCGAGGAGTGTTCAGTGCTGGTCCATGGCTCCGGGCGATGCAGCGAGTAACTACCTCCTGCAGCCGCCACGTCCGAGCCTGCCGGGAGCCGTCGCTGCAGTCCCCATCTCTGCTACTCAATGGTGCTTCCAAAACCAGCAATGCAAAAATATACATAAATGTAAATGATTCCCGAGCCCTGCAGAAGGGCAGAGGTGTCACCTGGAGGGATGTGCCAGCGATGGGACCAGCGCGGTGTAGGGCACAGCCCGGCCGGTGTGCCATGGTATTGCCATCGCCAGCCCTTGGGGACAGGAGTGAGGGGGCTGAAATGCCACTTTTCAGCTTTTTTCTCTCATCAGAGACCTCGGAGGTAATTTAGAATCCTTGCTTGAGACATCCCTGTCCTGCAGCACGTGCAAAGGGGAATGCAGGTATTGGTGTGCTCGACTGAACTGATGCAGAAGGGCTCGGGGGGGCCAGGGGATGCTGTGCTGGAGCCACAGGGATGCTCCCAGGGAATGCCATCCCTGGAGCGGCGCACGAGCAAACGCTTCCCTCTTCCTGAGCAGCTCTGGTGCTCCTGCAGCAGGTCTGGGGACGTGCACCGCTGCACGTGCAAAGGGGAATGCAGGTATTGGTGTGCTCGACTGAACTGATGCAGAAGGGCTCGGGGGGGCCAGGGGATGCTGTGCTGGAGCCACAGGGATGCTCCCAGGGAATGCCATCCCTGGAGCGGCGCACGAGCAAACGCTTCCCTCTTCCTGAGCAGCTCTGGTGCTCCTGCAGCAGGTCTGGGGACGTGCACCGCTCCTAGCTCAGCTCTCCCTGGGCTCTGCAGCAATTTCTC
>NW_010145960.1:17357-17635 GCF_000699245.1 Pterocles gutturalis | reverse complement strand
CCCCATTATCACCAGCACCCCGGGGGATGGACCCAGCCCAGCCTGGGACCGCGATGCGGGGCAGGATCCGGCAGTGCTGGCAGCAGCAGCTTCTGTGTGCAGTGGTTTATCCAGGGCACAGAGACACTATTGCCGGGCAGAAATAGCTGCTGCTTGAGAGGAAGAGAGGAAATACCTCAACTGAAATAGAAAATTAATTTTAGACCACTATAGTGACCTCCTCACTGATGGGCTGGGCAGGGGGTGAGGGCTGTGATTGAAATCCCAAACGGGGGAAA
>NW_010145960.1:16774-16994 GCF_000699245.1 Pterocles gutturalis | reverse complement strand
GGTAAAATCAGGCAGAGCTGATGGGGTTTGAATGAGTCGTACACGCCTGGGTGAGCCGCTGGAGGCTCAGTGAGGTGCACACGTGTTCTGGTACAAAGTAGAAAAGGAGGAAATTAAAAATCGAAGCAAACCAAGTGTATGTGCTTGTGATCAGTGCATTGTGGGTGTGGGTCTGTGCCGCTGTCACCCAGCCTGGTTCAGCCCTGTCGGAGCTGGGGGA
>NW_010145960.1:16396-16695 GCF_000699245.1 Pterocles gutturalis | reverse complement strand
GGGCTGTGACCCACGGCCACCACTGCCGCAGCTGGTCCCAGCACTGCCCCCGCAGCGGGGCCGGGCACCGATGCTGGAGCTGCCGTTCCCAAAACAAAGCTCGTCCTCGGAGCAGCGCTGGTGGTGTTCGGAGGCTCGCGAGGCACCTGCAGGAAGCCAAGCAGATGCTGCGGGTTCTCAAAATAATGGAAACACAACGCACAGAAAAAACCTGGTTATCGCCTTTCTGCTGCCTTCTGCTGGCATTGCGGGGAAGGGCTGGGGGCTGGGCGGGGATGGCATTGCGGGGGTTTGTCACC
>NW_010145960.1:16077-16363 GCF_000699245.1 Pterocles gutturalis | reverse complement strand
CCCTCAGCCCCAGGAGCGAGCCCCGGGCTCAGCCCTGCTCCCCCGCGGGGTTTCGCTGCCCCGGGAAGATGCTGCAGAGCTGGAGACAGCAGCAGAGGGGTCATCCTGCTGGTGGCTAGAAATAACGGGGATGGGGGACACTTTTTCAGGGAGTGGAGGAATAAGACAAGGGGCAGCAGTTTTAAGCTGGGAGAGGGGAGATGGAGATGAGATGTGAGGAAGAAATGTTTTCCTGTGCGGGGGGTGAGGCAGTGGCCCAGGGTGCCCAGAGAAGCTGTGGATGCCC
>NW_010145960.1:15715-16004 GCF_000699245.1 Pterocles gutturalis | reverse complement strand
GGGGTGGGACCT
Organism: Pterocles gutturalis; assembly: GCF_000699245.1. Lineage (NCBI taxonomy): Eukaryota > Metazoa > Chordata > Aves > Pterocliformes > Pteroclidae > Pterocles > Pterocles gutturalis. The sequence continues at coordinate 15,992 of NW_010145960.1, read as the reverse complement.
GGTTGTGCTTTAATGCCCCTTCCAATCCAAACCAGTCTGTGATTCTACAATTCTACAATTCTATGATTCTATAATTCTATGCTCGGTACCCAGATGAAGGTGGGTGCTGCATTTGCTGAGGTCTTTGTCTATCTTTGCTGACTTCGTGCCAATTTTTGCATCCAACACCCAGTAATGACACCCATGGTGCCACCAGTAACGCTGTCCCTGCCTCTCGCCTCCCCTCCAGGCTTCGTCTGCGAGCGCGACCGCCTGACGTTCGCCTTCTGCCAGACCC
>NW_010145960.1:11789-15690 GCF_000699245.1 Pterocles gutturalis | reverse complement strand
GACGGTCCATCTCCAGTGCTGCCGAAGCTGCCGCCAGCACCGGGACCGCGGGGACGAGTGGGTCTCCAGGAGGTGACAGGACCGTCCCCAAGAGGACCGTCCCCAAGAGCCAGAAGCACCAGGACCCGCGGCGGAGGAGGGAGCTGGGTCCCAGCCAGGACTTGGGGCTCTACCTCGTCCCATGGCAGCCCGTGAGCTGCGTGGTGCTCTAGCCAAACACAGGGAGGGCTTCATTTCTTTTGTTTGTGCTTTTCTATAATGGTGCTCAAACCATCGGTCTGAAAAATAAGGTCTGGCGTGGGCTGGGGTCCCGCGGGCGATGCCGGGGTGGTGGGGACCCTCCGTCGGGGACACGCTGCCGCTGGGCAACCCCCGGGGAAATGTTCTGGGGATGGGAAACCAAAAGCAGCAACAATTCGGGGGAGACCTCTCGGAGTTGCTTATGGTGCTATCATTTGACATTTTCAGCCTCTCAGTGGTGTTGGCAGGCCAGCACGAAACTCTTGACTTTTATTATTATTTTTGTATCTATGAAGTGAGCATCTAACATTCCGCCCATACAGCCAGCCCTTTGGGGTAGGGGTTTGGTTTTTTTTTTTCCTTAAGGGACTTGAAGCTGGCAACCCATTCCTGTAGTTTTCATTAAAACATTTACGCACTGGAGCTACGTAGCCGAAATTTAAGAAATGGAGACAGGGCAGAGGAACGAAGCACCGGCTTCGGTGACCCCCCCGAGTCCTGGCTGGCTTTCTCTGCCGACGCCGTTGCCCGCATCACTCTGGAGCAGAGGGGATGGTCAGGGACACGGGGACACCAAGGCACGAGTGAGATGACGCCGTGGTTTTGGAGTCTAGCCGTGTGTTCCCTCCCAGGTGTTTGTGAGGGAGAGAGAAAGCTGCTCTGGCCCTGGTGCTGAGCACCATCCCCATCGCTGCATCCTCCCTTGGGAGCAGCAGAGTACTCACACGCCTGGGTTTCCGTATGCAGACACGGCGTAGCAGGTTAGTGGTTGGTTCAGATGTTTTTCTGTGGTGTTAGAAACTAAAAACCTTTTTTCCTGCTTGTATAGATTCACCTCTGTTAAGGTTAGCTGATTCTTCTAACTCGAATATCCGATATTGTGCGAGGAGCGGCGCTCGGCCGGCACAGCCCTTACCGCCTGCTCCGGGGTCTGGTGTGCTAATTCCTCCCTGGCTTAGGGGGGATTTGCCGTTAGGCTGGTCCCTGGAGGAGGGTCAGGAGCATTTAGGTAGGAATTCCTTTCCATAGTACTCTTCAGCCATGGAGGACACCCATGAACTGGGAGACCATGAAGGCAATCCCATGGAGAAAGGCTGGAGCCCAGCACTTCAGTCCCGTAACGGGGGAAATTCCCGTGTCGTTGGGATGTAAAGCACAAGCCATGGCTTCACCACTTGTGTTCTGTTCTTTCCCAGCACGGTGTAAGTTTCCACATTCCCAGAGCCTGCGCTCATCCCATTTTCCCTCCCACCGGCACCATCCGTCCCATGCTTTCATCGTGCCCGGGGTTTGGGAAGGGATAGCCGCTAACTGTCTCGGGGTTCGTGGCTATAGCTCACGAGTGGGTTAAATTAAACAGTTACTAAAGAAACGGGAGGGTTTCAGCCTCTGCCTCCTGTGGGTGCCACGCTTCTCTTTGACCGGAGACCCCGGCAGCCCCCCCCGGCTCCCGCAGAGCCCCGGCTCTGAGCGGCACAGCCGGGAGCAAAGCCCCCCCTCCGTCGGGGTTTTGGCTGGAGGGGCAGGGCGCGGGGGGCGCAGGATGTGGTCACGCTGTCACTCCCAGACCCTGCTGGTCCATTACTCCAGCAAGCCCCCGTGGCGAGCGGTGCTGCAGAACCCATGTGCTTCGTTTGGCGCCTGACAAAGGGGGGATTCCCACCACTGTCAGCCGCCGCGATGGGGTCGGTGTCCCTCTGACTTCGGCCGCTCGGTTTTACTCGACCCGATGGAAAAACATTCAGTTTCTGTGCTGAGCAATCAGAGGCTACAGGGAATTCTGTTCTTGCCTCCCAGCACCGGCTGGACGTCAGCACTGGGTTTACTGGGGCTGGTTTTTAAGGCAGGAATGTGCATTTGTAGGAATCCAGGCAAGCTTAATTACAACAGCAACCGACACCGGAGCTATGGCTCCGCTCTCAAATGAGTTGTTCTTAAAATTCTGAGCCCTTGAAGGATTTTTTTTATATTCAGCAAGACTCCTCGCTGTCACCGCTGCTGGGACAGGGAACCGGGAAAGCGTCCGTGATGGTTCACAAAGTGAGCTTGCGGCTTTAAAAACCAAAAAGTGGGTTTAAGGAGCTCATGAAGGAAGGGGAAGAGAAAAATTCTGATTAATGGAAAAAGTCTAACAAGATAAACCCTGACAGAGCCCAATACAGAAGGTTAAAAGCAGGAATCTAGGTGAATGAGCAGGAGCTGCCTTTCCAGAGGGTTCCCAAGAGGTTGCATTCAGCTGCTAGATTTCAGGTTTATTCACGCCACCGTTCCCAAAGCCATGCAATGCCCGTGGCCATGGGGCTGAGGCACTTCAGCAAATAAATGCGGCCGGGGTCTGTCTGAGCCGCCCCTCACCAGCTCCCTGCCCCCAGCTGACCCCAGCCCCCAGACGCCAGCACCGCGCTCTGACAGACACCCCGGAGGAGTTTTTTCCTATACTTCCCACAGAGGAAACAGAACAATCTGTTTGTAAGAGAAGATTTCGGCTCGGTTTCCTGAGCCCATCGCCATCTCCAGCCGGTGATCACCAGCCGGGGAAGAGCCGCTCCCGGGCTGCACTCACTGCGTTGGGGGCAGACAGGTGATCAATCCACAGAAGGTGGGTTTGGAACAAGGGAGAACCCTCCCATTGTGCAGGCTTTGTTCTCAACAATCTGCTGATTATGTTAATTTATAAAATAATTTGATTTTGGAGCCAGCCAGCCCCAAAGTGCCGGTTTCAGATGCTCTGCTGGGCAGCCGCAGCTCCTGCTCAAGGCACCCTGACATCCAGGGAAGGGAACTTCCCGAGGGCTTCGCCTCTTGCTTTTCAGGACCACTTGTAAATACAAAACCTCCCTGAGATGTTCTCTGTTTCTCCACAGGCTTGGTTTGTGCTTTTATTTATAAACATCCCATTTTGCTGCAGCTCAGCCACGCAAACTGGCGCCGTCGGGACGCCGCTGAGGCTGGCCGTGCTCGGGGTCCCCACCTCCGACCAGCGTGGCTTTAGTGGCCTCTGCTCCCCCCTCCTCTTACCGGAGGTCAGATGAAATCAGCCGTGTCCACACCGCGTCCCTCGGGGAGCTGGACCCAGCCCAGGCTGATGCCAGGCGTGATTTCAGAAAAAAAATTTGCAAGATGGGAGAGCTCCCCCCTTCAGTGGGCAATGAAGGAGCCGGGCTGGGATCCAGCGGGTGATTTGTGAAGAAAGCTTGTGACCGTAAAAGGAGATGGAGGCCGGTGGTGTTAAACCAGTTTTTTTTTGGGGGGTCAGCCCAACAGCCTGCCCTGCAGCTGCGTCCTTACTCACCCCAGTGCTGCGGGCTCTTTGGGCAAGGCTTGTGGCCGTGGTGGGGCGGCGGAGGTTTGGAAAGGTACATGCCAAGCAGAACTACTGGACGTAACTAAAATAAGGACGGTTCCTAAAGAAGCCGAGCCCAAGGTCGCGTGTGTCAGCACGGCTCAGCCGAAGGAAGCAGCTCGCAGATGTTCATCAGCGGAAACTTGTGCTGAGCTCAGCCAGCGCCGCCGGGGGGGCTTCCCCCGCCGGGGACGTCCTGGAAATCCAAACGGGACAGGGACCTGCTGAAACCGAAGCTCTGGGGACGGGCAGACAAGGCTGGTGGCTTCAGCCTGGCTGGGGAGAAGCTGCGGGGGCACGGCAGGCACCCAGCAGGGG
>NW_010145960.1:9520-11746 GCF_000699245.1 Pterocles gutturalis | reverse complement strand
CCTGCACCACGCCACCGCCCGGGGATGGGGAGGGCTGTTCTGCAGGGAAAGGGAGGAGTGGGAGAGCTGGAAACAGGGACCTCGGCTGGGCAACTGGGAGGTGGGCAACTGGGAGATGGACAACTGGGAGATGGGTGACCAGGAGGTGGGCAACTGGGAGATGGGCAACTGGGAGATGGGCAACTGGGAGGTGGGCGACCAGGAGGTGGGGGACCAGGAGGTGGGCAACTGGGAGATGGGCAACTGGGAGATGGGCAACTGGGAGGCGGGCGACCTGGAGGTGGGTGACCAGGAGGGGGGCAACTGTGGGTGACTAGGAGGTGGGCAACTGGGAGATGGGCAACTGGGAGATGGACAACTGGGAGATGGGTGACCAGGAGGTGGGCAACTGGGAGATGGGCAACTGGGAGATGGACAACTGGGAGATGGGTGACCAGGAGGTGGGCAACTGGGAGATGGGCAACTGGGAGGTGGGCAACTGGGAGGTGGGTGACCGGGAGATGGGTGACCAAGAGGTGGGTGATGGGTGGCAGCATCCCAGCAATCATCAGGATGGTGCTCGCAGACCCTTTGAGACCCCTCCCGATGGGAGCGTTGCAGGAGAACCCGCGCGAGGAAGGCGTAAGGGCAGTGACCTGGAGCTCGTGCTTTGCTGCTGCCTCTGTCTATTCGCTGGGATCCCCTGAAAGCCTCTCCGGAGGAGCCCCAGGCTTTTGGCTTCAGATTAGAACCGAGACCTTGTGCCTCCCCTGGTCACCTCCAGCCGTTCCCAAAGCTGGCGGCAGGAAGGAACTGATTGCTTGTTAATTGGGCAGCAGCAGGCGCTGTATGGGGGAGGTTGTTTGTGTCTCCTATCAACAATGACCCTTGAACTGCTTCCGCAGCTCCAGAACCAGCCGGGTCGCCCCATCAGAGCACCTGGGTTTTGCAGGCTCCCACGTCTTACCCGAGTGCTTTTGTCCGGCCAAGACAGTCTCAGCTGGAGTGTTTGAATCCCCAAAGAGCGGAGTCATCATCCGTCCTTCACCAGCTGCAACGACCGGCGAGGGCTGCGGTCCCGCTGGGGACGGGGAGGCGGGGAGGCAGCGGCATCCAGCCAGAGCAGGAGGAGCTCACGGCACCCAGCCGTGTCCCTGCAGCCAGGAGTAGGAGATGGTTTCATTCGCTCTTGTTCTTCAAACCTCTGCCCCCGGGCTGCACGGAAAGGGGTCACAGGCACAGCCTGGGGGGCAGGAAAGCAAAAAGGCAGGACCGTAAGAAAAAGAGTGGAAGCTGGTTTATCTTTTTTGGCTTTTACACAGCAGCTGGTCGCTGTCGGTGGGGAGCCGGGGCAGGGAAACAGCCATCGGCTGCCCCGGGATGCACAACCCCGGCACCGCCGAGTGTCCCAGCAGGTCCCAGCTGTGCTGGGTGCCCGTTGCAGAGGGACATTCCCAGTGGGAAGTAAAGCAGCAGAAACAGGAGGATAAAAACAAGGGGAGACGAATAAGCTGGTACCAAGGTGTGGCAGGGTTTGCTCACCCAGAGCAGCCACTTCTGGCACAAAATTAAATCAAGCTGTTGCACACCTGTGGAAGGGGGGGAGAAAGAGCAGGAGGACCCCCACAGCCCAGGGCAGAGCTTGTACCGCCTGCCCCCGGGACCCGCGCTTGCTGAGCTGCGTGTGTGCTGCAGGGAAGGCTCAGCATGGCTGGATGCAAATGTTTAGAAACATCTATATGCTAAAAATAGCTCTAGCTCTACATGCAACTGCTCTGTTGCCTTGTGTAGTGACTGGTGGTTACACCCTCGTGTAAAGTTTTTGCAAACAAGCCCCAATCCTCTTACAGCCCTGCTGGCATCCAGGCGAGGTGTAGGCAATAAAAGAGGAAGCAAACAGTGCCTTTAACTCACGGTTTACACCTCCTTTGCAAGGGCTTGCAGCCCTGGGATTGGGAACGTGGTTTCAAATCTGTTTTGTCCTGCCTGGAAAGCCAGAAGCTGCTTAAACCCCTTTGCACGCAACAAGAGCCCAGCAAAGGGGCACGAGGAAGATGCTGGCTCTTTCCAGGGGACCTGGAGATGTGCTGGGCAAGGAGCCACGGGCAGCAACTGCACCTGGGCTGGGGGATGCTGCTGTCCTGCCAGGCCGGGGGTCTGACCGGGATGAAGGTGCCACACCAGCATCCGCCCCGGCTGGGGTCCCCTGGCAGAGGTTTAACCCCCAGGTTCCTGCACCCCCCCTGT
>NW_010145960.1:233-9477 GCF_000699245.1 Pterocles gutturalis | reverse complement strand
ACACACTGCCACCATCGGCTCCTCCACTTCCCACCTCATCCCCAGCTTCTCCAATGCCCCTGGACCACTCTCCAGCGCAGGGGATGCCAGCCTGCGCCAGGTCTCTGCCCAGGCACGGGGCACGGGCACCGGGGTCCCTGGGCAGGGATGCTCCTCTCCAGCAGCCAGCAGCTACTGCTCTGATACCGCTCTGCGGCTGGCTGGTGCCCTCTGCAGTTGTTTCTCCTGATCGCAAATGCAAAATATTAACAACATGAAGGGACAACTTTATTGCTTGATGAGAGCAGGCGAGGACAGATGACATATGCCTGTCTTCCCGGGTTTGGAGAAACATCCTGTGGTCCCTGTCCAGCAGGGGCAAAGCTTTTGTCAGAGGTGGGAACACCTTTCTCTGGGTGTTTGCCGAAGGTCCGTCTGCTCCAGTTTAGCTCAGATTGTGTCACCGTCGCTCTCAACGAGGCTGGATGAAGAAGATGTAAAAGGCAGAATCAGGCTGTTGCAGCAAAGAACAATGAGCTTTGCTTTACTTTGCAAAGGAGTTTGTTGTCGATGTTTATTTTTAAAAGATCTTATCTAGACTAGAAGCCATCTCTCAGGTTTGGGGGTTTTAAGGAGACATCTCAGCAGAAAGGCAGAACCCCCCGGATCCCGGTAGCCTCTCGGTGTGCAACCCCAGGCTGTGCACAGGCACCAGCCACCCAGCAACTGACCCAGCAACCCATCCGAGCCGAGGAGCCATGTATCCCGCACTCGCAGCATCGCACTGAGCCTCGTTGCTCCCAGCAGATATCCTTATGCGGAAAGGAAAACACCAACCCCCTCGCTGGAACGCAAAAAAAGCCAGTTCCAGGAAAAGAGCTGAGATAACGCCAGCTCCCGCTCGCGGGTTCATTTACCACATCCCCGGGGGAGTACTTCTCTGCCGGTAGCAACCTCTTCAGAACAGTGGGGCTGTAACACAGGAGGTGTGTCCCCGCTGTGCCCACGCAGCAACACACACTTGCTCCTTCCCGCAGATTTCGGAGAGCCAGCCGAGCTGCCGGGGCAGCACATCACTCTGCAGGGATCCTTTCTTTTCCTGAGCTGCTTTTTTTCCGACCCAAGGAGATGGTTCTTTTTTGATCAAGTCCTTCTCGGGAAGTTTTCCAGGTCTGAGCAGCACAGGGGCGATCCCTGCCCGCGTCCTCTCCAATCCTCTCTCTGTGGGATTTTCGTACTCTTGACACACTGAAAATTCATTATTTCAGCAAAGGTTTCCTAAGGCCCCGGTTAGAATAGCCCGTGGCTCCATCCTGTGCCAGGACCATGGTCCTGCCCCCGCAGCAGCCTGTCCGGGTGCTCCAGGGGCCCTGGTCCGTGCTGGCGAGCGGTGGAACCCTGCGGGCACCCAGCAAAGCTGTCACACGGCGAAGCTGTCACCAAAAACGACATCATGTCTTTGAAACAATCTTTTGCTGCAGCTCCATTCGCTGAGCGGGTCAGAGCCCAGCTGTACAGCGTTTCTAGAAAACGGCATCTTTTGATTGTCTCTCAAGCAAAACATCATCTGGAAAAATCCCTTTGAGTTGTTTTGGTGATTTGGAAAAGACCAGCACCTCTCAAGAAGCCAAACACGCTGCAGATGTCCGGCTTTCGCTTTATCTGGGTGTCAGTGACACCAGCAAACTCCCTTGCACAAGGCTCTGACAGCAGCTGGATCCTCCGAGATGATGACATCCCCCAGCAGGGGTTGTGTCCTCCTGCAAAAGCAAAGTTGTTTTTAAAGAATCAGCTCCAAGCTCCGTCGATCACTGTGGCTGAGCAGGAGTCCGACTGTAGCTGAAGCAAAGCTGGTTCCTGCTTTTATACAAAACTCCAGGAACCAAATCCATCCCCGGGAAGCCCCAAGGCTCTACAGGGTGCATCCGGAGGCAGGGAGCCCGTGGGACCGGCAGCGCCGAGGGTGTCCGGAGCACTGAAACCAGCTCTGCTGCTGGAGAAACGATCCTCTGGAGCTCCATGTGCTGATTGAGGATATTTCAGCATCTCTGGGCTGATACCATTCACAGCATGGGGTCTGGGGGCTGCCGGCGGTGCCCGGTGCCCCCGTGCAGAGGGACACTGAGGAGCAGAGTCACCTGCCGCCCGCAAATCTCATCACAGCCCGGGGGAGGGTTATTGAAATTAAAGGTTATTTGAAACGGGTCGAGACTCTGAAAGCATGACTTGGAGCATTTTTCTGTTCGATCAGGAAATGGAATAGGATAACCCCCTTGGGATTAAATTTATCGAGAAAAAAAAAAAAAAAGTGAATCATTGCCGTTTCCCTCCCCCAGAAAGCCTTTTCCTCTTCCCAGGGCGTTGCAGGTCGGTGTTTTACATTGAACTTGGAGCAGAGCTAGTGCAATTTGAGCAGAAATTACCCTCCAGAAACCCGCTGAATTGTGCCGGAGGCTCTGCTGGTGGTCAGCGGGCTTTCAGCGCCCCCCGGGCAGCAGCAATGCTGCAGCGCAAACCCCGCGGGCACGGGCTCAGCCTTCCCTTATCTGGGGCTGGTGGGAGGGGTCCCCGCCCAGGGCAGGGGGTGGCCTCTACGGTCCCTTCCCACCCAGCCCATCCTGCGGGTCTGATCTTTTCTCGGTGCTCCCCCTCGTGGGAAAACGCTTCCAAAACCCTCCCGGCTCCGCTCAGTCCCTGCTCTCCAGAAACCAGTAATAGTTAAAAAATCCTTTGCTTTGGTTTTAATCTTGAAAAGGGGGGAAAAAAAGTGACAGAGCGCTTCTACTTAACAGAAACAGAGTCAGTTTAGATTTAATTTTAAAATGTAAATAAGAGACTCTCCCATTTTAAGTGCTAAACTGACTTTGCGCAGACTTGCAGACGCTGCCTTGAAGCCATTTCGGACACGAGGCACGACAGCGAGTCTTACAGAGTAATGAACCAAACTGGAAACAGCAAAGAACAGCACAAGGGTCACGGTACAGCATGGGTTAGCAATCCAAACCTTTTTGGAAGAGGAGTTCAGTGCTGGGCTGACGATGGCAAGAACTACACAGAATAAATCCATTCTGCTGAACTGAGCTGCAGGCTGCATCTGCTGAAACCAGTGTGTGCAATGGTCACCATGGAGCTGGTGTACTAAAGAGCAAACAGTGAGGGACAAAACCTTGCTCTTGTTCCATCCGTCTGTCCTAACAGCATGGCACAGCAAAACTGAGAACCTTACCGTAGGAAAACATCCCCACTTTATTCTCACAAAAAATAAATTATTTTACAGAAGTAACTAACATTTAATGAGTTGTCCCAGCTGACAAAAAAAAAAAAAAAAAAAAAAGAGAGAAACAGAAAACCCCAACAGAAAACCATGCAAAACGCATCTTTTGGGATATTTCATGATAGCCCATTCCAGCAGGAGTAACTGAAGTTAAGAAATTTTCCACCCACCCGCTAGAACTGACAGCTCAGCAGGTGTGCAGTAACCTATGGAAAAAGGGGATTGTTCTCCCCTCCCCCCCTTTTTTTTTTAAGATAACTTTGGTACCAAAAGCAGGGAGATACTCAGTCTTGTTGGCACAGCTGTGACACATCGGTGACGGTTTTCCAAAGGAAAAGGTTTCCCCCGCTGTTGAGGATGCATCGCCCAGCTGGCGCCCGTTCAATCATCCCCTGCCTTGGGGAAAGCTTTCTGTGGCTTATTATTCAAATGGCTACAAATCCCTGAAATCCAAACAGATGTTCGCACTGAGCTCCAAGGATTTCTCACCGTTTAACCAAACACAAACCCACTGGAGTCATCACTGTTTCACGGCGGAACAGCTCCCACCGCAGGGGATAGCTCCTGTGCCTTGAGCAGATAACACACCCCTGGGGCACCCGAATCGTTTGTCGGTGCCATGGGGTGTCCCTGTAAAAATCTACCTTGTTCTAGTCCAGTCCCTTGGTTCTGAATTCTTTTTGGAATTCATTTCAGCTTTAATGTGTTTATCAACAGCGAAACTGAACAAAATGTTTCCTTCTCTAAGAGAAATCTAAACCTAAACTCAAAAAAAAAAAAGGATATTTCTGAACTCAGAAAGCAGCCTTTCAGTACAAGAATCTGTTTTATTTTTACAGTGCAGTGATTGAAACAATGTAGAAATTTAACTTGTAAAACTGAATTTATATCACAATGTCTATCAGAAGGCAATACATACATGTTGTTTTGTTTTTAATCATAAAATATTTCTCTGGACACCAGAAATTACAAACTCTTAACACTATACTCTTTATTTTAGAGTCTAATTCATCATAATTTACATCTATCTTATAAACAATTTCTTTTAAAAAACATATGGAAGATAAAAAGAACTCAAGTATTAAACTCAAGGCCTTGATTATTATTTTTTTTTTTTTAAACAAAGATATTTTAAGAAATGTATCAAAATGGTAACTCTGGGGGTACTGTAGCTGCTAGTCAGGCTCTGTCACACACTGCTCCACAATTTCACGCAGGTTTGGATTCTCCATCGCAGCTGCTACTCTCTCTTTGTCGTTGATCTGCTTGTTGACTGCAAAACATCACAGGAAAAGTCAAGTCAGACGCAGCTTCCAGCGATACCTTCCACATCCCGCGTCAGTGACGTGACAAACACAAGATATCAAGCACAGTGAAGATTCTCCACATCTAGTGAACGGCCGGCTCAAAGACTGAGAAAATGTACAGCAGCAGCACACTGTGTGACCTTTCCTTGCAATGTGCTGAAGAGCCAGCAGCCAAAGGACAGAGGATTAACAGGAAACTGGGAACAAAGCAAGTGAAAGCTCAGCCCCAACAAACAACCACCAGAAACCAAACACCTTTGTTACTTTTCTAGTTTGGGAAAATAATGTAAGATGCTCTAATGACATGTCTTAAAATAAAGTGTGAAATTTGTGACACATTAGTAGTCCAAGTTCTCCAGTTTCAATTTCTGGTCATTTATCAGAAGAACAGATTTTCAATACACAAAGATATCTAATGCCTAGGATCGAGAGAGCCTGGGACATTGTGGGGACAAAGGCTTTAACGGCTGTTTGAGACAGCGATTGGCCACAGCTTTGAAAGAATCTCAATGTCCTGTAAGTTTTATTTTGAACATTGACTGCGAAACATATATTTTTGTTACGATGATGTTAGGATAGCAAGATCAACCAGCCAGGAAGTTCTTCACGTTAATCATTCCGCAGCACAGTGGCAACCTCTCGTTACACACACAACCCAACGCCTGCAGGAACGGGGGGGCTTTTTTGTTTGATTTAAAAAACCCCAAACAACACCACGCATATATTCACAGTGCCAATACAGCTTCTGAAACAGCCTCAAGGACATGTTTCCTTAAAAGCTTCACCAGGGTATTAATTTCTGAGAAGGACAGCAAGGGAGGGCAAGGAAAGGACTTCTCAGAGAACACAGGCACACAGCCTGAAGCAGCACTCATTCCCAAGCTGTACTTACTGTCCTCTTCAGTGGAATGGGTGCCTTCAGATATGTAGATTTCCAGCTAGAGGAGAGATCATTAATGTTAGTGAGGTTTATACATCAACAGCTGAATAGATTCATTACTGGAAAAAAAAACTGTACAATACACATACAATGCATGTAATTCATGCTTTAAAAAATGTTCACAGACAACAAAAGGGGATCGCTGACAAGAGCTGATCTCAGACTTCACGGCAACACAATCACAAGACAATCCCCTCCCTCACTTCAGAGAGTTCCCAATTATCTTTCTTCAAAATTGCGGAGGCTTTCATTCCTCACTAATATCAACCACTCTTGAGAAAAAGTAATTGCTGCTGGAAACAGAGGAGAATCGGCACTGCTTTTCCAACACGTTCTCTGCAGGGCACAGCTCAGGAATGATTTGCTTAAGAGCCACCAGAAATGCAGGTGCCACTTTCACAAGCTAAGCACTCTTGAAGAGACATCCTTTGGAAGAGATTCCTCCTAAGATATTCCTCCTACGTTTTGCTCAGCGATGACAATCACAGATATTCTATTTGAAAATGGCAGTGTATCACAGTATCTATTTACTGCACGGGAAGAGATGACAAGAGTAGACTCTAAGCAGACCCAAATCACCTTTATGCATTTAACAGCCTGGGAAAACAACAACAAAACAACCCTCAGACAGGCTGAGCTGCGAGGAGACCTCATAAACCTGACATAGCAAAGGAAAACCAAGTCAACAAATCCTGCGCCTTGTATCTTATCTCACTGAGGCTAAATCTGTTTATTACCACGTGTCCAGCATAACAGATCACTGTCTACCTGATCTTCTAGAACGGCAAGTCTCACTTCACACAGTGTAACTGGAAAGGTGACACTAGCAACGCTAAAAACAACCCAACAATCCTAAGCTACTTTAAATTATTTCAGGCAAGTTTCTAAAAGTCTATAAAACACTATGTTTGTCATTAAAGGTCTCCTCTTATTTCCTGCTAGGACACCCTTTCTTTAAGGATGTATTAACACCCTGTTTCCTATTTTACACTCCAGCAGCACGGCCAGGGCTGGCCCCTGTCGGGGACAGGTCGCTGCCCAGGGTCAGGCCCCTGTGCCTGCTGTACCACAGGTCCCACAACACAGGTCATACAGGCAAGAGTACGACTCCCATTCATCCTAACACCGGATTTGAAAACACGCTCCTTCCACCCAGCAAGAACTCAAATGCCAGCTGGTGTATTTCAGAGCTTCATCACTAAATGGTCTTTTGTAAAGGAAAGGAAGAACCACAGATATTCAGACCCCCCCAGGTGCTACACCGCACTGCAATATTCACTCCCTCCATACGACGAGCTTTAAAAAGAGCCCTCCTTAATCACAGCCTGCAAACTACTTGCTCCTGCAGCATGCACTACTTTAAAGAGAGCTTAGCACACACTCAGGCAGCTCAAAGCCAGTTCCAGAACACTTACCTTATGTCTAAAAGGCAAACACCTCTGAAGTTTTATTCTTAAACAAAGGCCTGTTTAAACAAAACAGATCAGAGATTTTACTGTAAAATTCAAGCTTTGAGGTGCATTTTCAGAGAATCAAAACATATGTAACAATCAAAAACTACCAGTGTAACTGACAACCTTCTCCTTTTGCACGAAATAACTTGTGGTTTTGACCCTTCCAACACAGCTTCTCAGTTAAGCTCATACCTGCCTTACAAGCTTAGGAGGTCTCTGGTCTCTAAACACCTCCTAGAAACACTAAATACAGACAAATTCCTCCATTCCAGCTTTCTTTGGTAATTTTATAAAGCTTCCCAGCTGTCACCGTGGCTGCATCTGTGCTGAGAAGAAAGCTTGCTTTGTTTTCTAGCATTTGTTAAAAGACTCCAACGCAAACTGCTCGGAGAACACCAGCCTGCAATGACTTGGGGTCCACTCAAGCTCCTAACTTCACTATTTAATGCCTGATGTACAGACTGAGCAGAGTGCTGTGGTCCATCTCTGGGAGCGAGATCCAAGCTTGGGGACACCCCTGCCGCCAGTTCCCCCCAGGGTCTGGCTCTGTGGTGAGCTACACGCAGCCAAAGCCGTACCGCAGCCCCAGTCTGTCCTCAGGCTGGGCCAGTGGGAACAGCAGCAGCAAACACTCCCCAACAGAACCGCCAGCTTAGGGTACTCTGAGCTGATAAGGAAGTTTGGAACAAAACCTGGCTGATGTTTAAGGGCTGAGAAGTTCAAGATTTGATATGCACATCACTGATCCTCAGGTCTGAGCCTTAACCCACCAACGTTCCTGACAGGGTCAAGCTATAAATAAATTACTGCTGTTTGGCATGCTAACGCTTCACTGTCTATACTCTTCTTCCTACATAAAGCTGCAAAGGTTCTTCATTACTGTACTGTACTTCCTATTTAAAGACTTATTTTCCCTTAAATCTTTAAAATAGACTGAGAAATCCTAGTATTGCTATATAATGGTAAGAACTGCTAACCTTGGAACATTTAAACAAATCATTTCAGTGATCTCAGACAAGATTTTTCAGATGTGATCTCACCATAAATAATAAGGAAGGAAAAAAAGCAAAATAAGCCAGTGTAGATTCTCATTCTGAATTGCTGTCAAACTCCTAATAGTCCAGGAATGTTTTTTTGATTCTTGGATTGCACATAGGGGTTTTTGTACATGCGTGGGAATGGAGAACAGGCCATCAGGTAAGGGAAAGTTACGGGAAACAATCAGAAAGTTTTAACATTTTTTTAAAATGTAAAAGCTGACAAAATTTTCAATTTAACATTACTAAAATAATTGGGAAAATATAAAGAAGGGCTTCTGCACCACTTCTCAGCAGATTTTTGAGAGAGTTTCCCTAACGTGATAAAACCAGACAGATCTCCCCACATTTCTTCTGGTTTTTGTTTGTTTGTACTGCTAGAAGAGTTCTCAAGATGAAATTCCTGGTCAAACTGCTGGCAAAACCACAGAGAATTTTAACTAAGTCTGATGCTTTCCAGACAACCTAAAATTAACTTTATGCTCCCTGTTACAGATTTAATGAAACAGAAATCTCACCAATGAGAGTAGCCAAAGAACAATGAGGTACTGTGGGTGTAAACCTGATGATAACCAGATATTCATCTTCACCCATCTCCTGCACTTCAACACAGCTTTCTGTTACCACTTCCAGTTCTTCCAAAGTATTCGGTTTCTCCGGGTCCCGGATAGTACGGATTATATCTGATGCAGAAGACAAATGACCAACAGTAAAGTAGCTTTCCTGAACTTAATAAAAGGCGCTTTTAAAGGTAAATTACTTCACCAAGCAGTAAGAGGAACAACTAAAGCTGATTTAGTTCAGCAATACTTCATGGATGCCTCTGGTCTTTTCAGTCTAAATTTTACAGAGAGATGCTTTACTTCTGCAAAGATCATGCACGTGTACAATCCTACGGATTAAATTTAAACTTTATTGAAGTTTTAAACTTGAGTTTGTTTGACATTGTTTCCTCTTATTCTTTTTAAAGAAAAATGTCTCCAGTGCTGCATAAAATCGTCACACTACTCTTAATTGCCTACAAAATAACAGTGCCTTGAAGCCTGACAATGTTTTTGGAATCCTCTAAGATCCTACATGCAGCATTTCCAGAGGTGAAATCTTTCCATATTTTACAAAAAACCTCAGTCGTTCAGTAACAGAAATCTCCACTTTGCTGGACTATCTGGCTGACCTTTCTGGAATTACTTGCCCTTCCAGGTGTGTCCAGCTCCTCTTCTGCCTCAGGTGATGAAACACTGTGGTAACCCCCC
>NW_010145960.1:0-202 GCF_000699245.1 Pterocles gutturalis | reverse complement strand
GTTGTCACCCCCCCCCCAGCGCAGCCCAGCCCCGTTCCCCCAGGCTGGGAGCTGGGCACCGGCTGCGCTGCCCACCACCCACGCGCTGCATCCGGACATTCCTCTCCTTGCTCAGGATCCTCACCCTGACCATGGCCCATGCCCCATCCCAAGGTCACAGCATCCCACCCCTCCAGACACGGCCTGGGGCTGGCAGGGCGGG
>NW_010145959.1:12245-23309 GCF_000699245.1 Pterocles gutturalis | reverse complement strand
CTCCTCTATCACTTGGAGAAGGAAGTTGTCATCAACACATTCCAGGAGCTTCCTGGCCTGCCTATGCTGCGCTGTGTTGTTCCTCCAACAGATACCAGTGGTTGAAACCCCCCATGAGGACCTTGTGAACATGAGGCTGATCCTATCTGTCTGTAGAGGGCCTCATCCACTTGTTCTTCTTGGTCAGGTGGCCTGTAGCAGACCCCCACTACAATGTCCCCTGTCCCTGCCCCCCCTTTGATCCTGCCCCACAAGCTCTCTGTTGGCTTCTCACCCATCCCCAGGCAGAGCTCCATGCACTCCAGCTGGTCTGTGACATAGAGGGTGACACCCCCTCCTCATCTACCCTGCCTGTCCTTCCTAAAGAGCCTGTATCCCTGCATTCCAACATTCCAGTCGTAGGATCCATCCCACCTCTCTCTGTGATGCCAATAATATTGTAGCCCTGCAGATGTGCACGCATTTCCAGCTCCTCTTGTTTATTGCCTATAGTACGTGCATTTGTGTAGAAGCATGTAGGGACACTTCTTGTGGGACATAAGTGGGAATTTAAAAGGTCAGTACGGTTTTGTGATCCTCCCTTCACCCATCTTTACAAGCTTACCTCTGCAGGTCAGAGTACATTAGAGTCCATGTTGTGTGTGGTGGTTTTGTCTGGGATAGAGTTAATTTTCTTCCCAGTAGCTAGTACAGGGCTATGTTTTGAATTTGTGCTGAAAACAGTGTTGATAATACAGGGATGTTTTAGTTATTGTTGAGCAGCTTCTTGTTTTCTGCTTCTCACACTGCCCCACCAACAAGTAGGCTGAGGGTGCACAAGAAGTGGGGAGGGGACATAGCTGGGACAGTGTCTTGCCCCACTGCAGTGGCTGGTCGAGAGAGGTTTTTTGTGGTTCCCTGAAAAAGGAGCACCAGCTGGGTGGAGTCAGACAGTGACTTGAGGAACAATACAATACAATTTTATTTACCTCAGCAACGGCAAACCCATCACAAATCAACTTCTTAGAGTCAAGCACCAAATCACAGTTCTCAGTTATTACTCAATGTCACTCGTCCATTAAGCAAGCACCAAATAATGCTCAGCCATTACTTGGAGGCAAAAATCAGACAGAAGACAGAGTAAGAAAGAGTTGAAAAGTAAGAAAGGAGGGCAGACAGAACGACAGAGACACAGAAACACGGAGACCTAGAGATAGAGTCACCAATCCCTTCTTCCAGCATGTGTCTTCTCTTCAGGCAGAAATCTTCGTGCAGCCATGCAGCACCTCAACAGGTATGCCCGTCACTCAAAACATTAACAACTTGCTAATGTTCGTTCACGAAAGAAGCTTTCTTCCAGCATGCTCTGCCGGAGCTGTTCATAAACATGGTAGCATCTGTTCTTTAGAAATGTGCTGACTGAATGCTCTGCCCCTTGTTTGAGACATAAACAACATCATTGTTGTATCGCTCTTTCTTGTCTTCTCTTAGTTGAATGCTAGGTGCTGTCCTGTAATCCCTTACTGAAGACCTCCAACTGTAAGGTGCTTTGAAGTTTTACTAAGTTATTTTTAAGGGGTAAAAAGTGTGCACATTGTTGTATAATTTTCAAAGTTTGTTCCTTAAATCCTGGCCAATAACATAATGGTATAACAAATTAGAATCTGAAAATGTTTTAATAATAAACCCCTGCTTTCATCTGTCAAGCCAACTGAATGGAGAAAGTAGATGATCAAAGCATTATTAAAGAAGCTGTCAGCTTCTTTAGAATATTGGGAAAGCATCTTTATCAATTATCAGCAGGGCAGAAGGATCAGATTGGAGTTTGACACTTGGTAGCTTGGAAAACACAAGTAAGTCATCCTGTGCATCTAAATGTGCCAAGTGCTGGATGCCCTTGGTTTCTCCTTCAATTAAAAAAAAAAAAGGGGAGGATATTCAGGATGGGTCTTCAGTTTTGTGTTGATCTTGTAGCAGCTGTTCTACAAAATACTGTTAGCTAACCGTCCTTCCTTCGTTTTAGCATGGCACATGAAAATTTATTCACTCTTCTGCAAGACCCAGGGGTGTAATGAAGTGTGAATACAGATTACCTGCCGTTTGTTCCTGTCTCCTGTATGCAAGAACGAAGGCTGATCACAGTATGGAGAGGGACCGCAAACTGTTAGTAACAGGCTGGGTTAACATACCCTAATGTCATTTTGCATAACTGAATGGAGATAAAAACCAATCTAACTTTGTTGTTAAAGGAAGGATGTAATATAATATCCAGCTCCAAGGTGATGTAGGTAGCCTGGTATTTTGCTAGTTGTGCAGAGAGTTATGAGATCTGGCATGTCACGTTACGAGCCTGTTCCCTGCTGCGTGCTTGTCAGTAACCTCAGATTCATGACTGACAGCTCTGCACTGCTTGTTTAAATTTCTGCCTTCATCTGATTTACTTTGTAATTTGAGACACAGTAGCTTCCTGCTCTAAAACAACTCAAGGAGTGACACATGCAGACACACTTGTCATGCAGAAGCAACGCTGGAGAATTTTGATATGAACATGTCAAAAAATGTGGTCAAGAAACATCTTCCACCTTGTGTAGAATACTTGGTGGTGCTGGCTGTTTCTTGATTGAAGGCAGAGATTCCTTACTTGCTCTCTTCTCCACCCGCAACATGAGCCTCTGCCAGTGCTTTCGGTGGCTCATGGCTCACTTAACACGGCATGAAGGGATAATGTCTGAAAGCATCTTGCTTATTGTGTTCGTAGCTATGAAACCAAGTTTGCATACGCATCAGTGAAGGGAGGGTAGCATGCTGAATATTTGTCAAAACAGTCTGAAATTTCATTTGACGACCTGTTGAACATGGCATGGGAAAGTGGAAGATGTCGAATCTCTTTCCAGCGTCATGTCAATCCTGACTTCAAATATTGCCTTGTTTAGCCTCACGTTCATTTCAGCAAAGTAAATGGTGAGAACTGGGTTGGTTACAGCTGCCGAATGAAGTGTTGTTAGGGAGTGGGTCTTCTCTATGGATTCCAGCCCTGTGTTGGTAGAGTTAGGAGGAAACCATCTGAAAACTTCAGCGTGTCATCCTGTACTGACTACTTGGTCACTAGTGTGAATATTCAGTAACAAGATCTTTAAGGCCAGAGTATCTTTTTATTTTCTGGTGTCTTGAAATAGTAAAACATTTACCATATAACCTGCAAATTACTTTCCGTGTAATATGTTTTATTATTCAGCAGAACCTACAAATAAGCTATTATTTTGAGCCCATGGCCTTCTGTTGAGTGTATAGGTTGACCACAGCCGCCATTCTTATCCATATGCAGCTGTGTGGCCAGCCCTGTCCATTGGAGTCAGCAGTTGTTAACGTTGACAGCAATTTCGGCAGATTTTGTAGTTGTATTTAGCACTGGAAAAAAATCAGGCTTTCTGTGAATTTCATCGGAAAAATTCAACAGCTGTGTCTTTAATCAAGCATCTTGCTGGATTTTCTCATCTGAGGACTTCGTAAGGACGATGGTTATTACGTGACTTCTTCTCTGATTAGGTAGTACTCTCCGCTATGTCAGCTATGGTCAGGCACTCTAATGTTGTGCTTAGATTATAGATATTTATCCCGGAAGACTGGGCAGTTGCTTTTACTGGGTTTTATTTGGCTGTGACAACAGAAGCAACTTTTAATGGTGCTGCTGGCCAAAAGAACCTGATGGGGTACATACTCGCCATCAGTGAAATCTATAGGGACAACATACCTAACAATTGCTGTAGGTGTAGGTAGCTAGGTTTCTTCTGTTACTGCAGTGAAGCACTCATCTAACACTGCTGGGGTATTAGCATATCACTCAACTGAAAATAAATCCTTTATCACTTCCAAAGTACTTACAGTGCTTGTTGTAGAAAACAACAGCTGCTTTTGATTCTTTAGTATCATTGAGTGTATGAACCCACGAGCTGAAATCCCTCTTGAAAAATAAATAGGAATTATATTTAATAGGAGGAAGGGACAGTAAAACAGGTTTGGACATAGTTTGAATATTCAGTTTATTTTGTATTGTCTGAAAATTCACAGATGTTCGTCTGCAAAGCTTAAATAGGTAGATAACCCTGCAAGATTTAACAGACAACAACAAAGATGATCCTTTGGTTTAAGACTCTTCTTTGCTTCATCAGGAATTAAAATTAATATTTCACCACTGTGTTGTGGTTTTTTTCTCCATTGGCTGCAAACCAAGCTTTTCACCTTGTCTTGATTTTTCTTACAGTGACTAGTAGTAATTGTAAGTTATTTCATTTTGATATCTTTAATAATAAACTGAAGAAGTAGATTTTAAGAAAAAGGGTGTTTGGTTTTTACTTTCAGTCTCATGAAGCTGTCTAATGTTGATTTACAGTAGAATCTGTAGGTATGTTTGGCACTTATTTTTGTGTGAATCGAATGCAATCTGATGTCTCTGAATTTAGTTTGATTGTCCAGTATTGCAAGCTTGAGCATAGTTTCTTGTAGATGGGACTTAAAGCTACACAAATTGCTGAAGCCCTAAAGCAGATGAGGACACCTTATCGTGGTAAGAGGAAGTAGATGTCTCCTCACTGCCTAGGTAGCAAGGGGCCACAGATGCTCGGGCATTCTCAGTTCAGTCTAAGTCACTGTTAAATTTGAGATCTAATGCCTAGCTCTTATTTAGGGCGTTTCATCAGTGGAAACAAAGCACACCAATGGAGCGCTCATTGCATTTTTGCTATTTTGCAGATGGGAATGTAGTGATGAAGAGAGGGAAATTACTCACCCTGGGTAGGATGATAAAGCAGTGGGGGTCTGGGCATTCATTTGGATCCTCTCAGTCCTGGATTAATACACTGGCATTTAAATTGCATTCTGTTTCTTATCCCTTTCCTTAATTTTGACATAAATGTGTCTCAGTTTTGCTATGATGTTCCTACACAGACAACCTTTCTCACCTGTTTTATCTCTGCTCTGACGAGTTCAGTTTTGAAGGAGTAAGAACAGGCCACTTTTCTCTGCTGTGGTGCTCTCCTTACTCGTAGGTGCCAAAGGTTCCTGTTTTATAGAAAAGCTAAAATGCACAAAGAAGCTACCAATTTTGTAATCTAAGCTTGACATTCTACTTTTTGTCTGCCTGCAAAATAAATCCCTTTTTGGTTTTCAGAACTGAGATTGGACTGTGGTTTAAATCAGCACAGCGCTGCACTGACTGTAATCACAGCTGAGACTCTTGTCCTAGTGGCTTTCTTTCTCATCTCTTAGAAACATCAACCCCTACAATCAGCTCATGTTTGTGATAAACAGGGAATGTTTGGTAGGGAAATCAGTGCGAGTCTGAAGATTGAGTCCCTAACAGTAAGTAACTCTTGTGTCTGAATTGGTTCAGATAGCCATTCTCCCTTGAGGAGCCTCTCTTTGTCAGTGCTACACAAAAAGAGGCTTCATCTGGGTTTTTGAGACCATTCTCCTTGTGCCACTCATAGGAGAGTTGCTCTTAATGGCTTGGCAGTGGCTCCACACCATCGACTCATCCTTATGGTGAGTGGTTACTCATCCATGATCTACTTACTATATTCTACAGTTAGTCCCAGCTATAATTCCTTGGCTGAAAGGATGTTCTCTTTTGTGTGTGGTTAAAGTCTGTCGCCATCTTTTTAAAAATAAAAATAAAGGCTGCCATCAGGAGGGTAATTCCCTGAACAAGGCAGATAGCTGCTAAAGTAGGTGAAAAGGAAAAAAGGTTTTTGCCTTGATCGTTCGAAGCAATCAATTTAACATGACTAATGTAAATTATTGTAAGTAGGGAGAGATACGTGGCACTTCAAGTTTAAAGTAATTTTTTAATTAAAGTTTCCTAGACTGTAAAACTGTAATTGGGTAGGGGAAGGAGGGGAATCCATCCATGTATTATAAGCTAAACAATCTAGTCTTGAACATATTGGAATATGAGTAATTAGGCGTAGAACAAAAGAGTTTCTGTGTAGCTGAGAGTAAAGGAATTACTGAGTTGACAAGCTCAACACTTTCCTCCTCCATTCTTCAAGACTAAAAATTATACTTTTAACAAAATGTTCCTATGTTGGGAGCCTCACTGTGGTATGGATGGATGTATCAACCTCAGTGCCACTATTGTTTTTGAAATATTTCTGTTTTCTATCCTTCGCTTCTCTGATAAAACCTGGATATTGTTTTGGAGACTGTCAGGCTAATATCCTTGTAATAGCAGCAGAGTAATTTGAAGAAATGTAAAATGATGGATAATGATGAAATGGAGTAAGGAGACACGGGAAGACTTTGCTAGGCAGCTGGCAGGTTACATGAAAATCAGCTTGTGTTTTTAATGCAACTGCAAGTTAAAGGTCTTAATAGAAACATTTATTTGTTCTTTCGTGCTTATGCCCAGCGTAACTAAGTAAAGTGATTCTGAATCAACTTAAGAGGGCTGTTTGTTCTGTACCTGTAGGTTTTCCAGCACTTCATCCTTTGGACATTTTCAGAAGGTATTTCACAGAATCATGAAGTCACTGAGGTTGGCAGAGACTTCTGGAGATTGTCTAGTCTGGCCTCTGTGCTCACAGTAAGAGTCAGCTGGAGCAGGTTGCCCAGGACTCTGTAGTCAGATTTTGAGTATCTCCAAGGACGAAGACTCTGCAACCTCTCTGGGCAACCTGTTCCCATGTTCCGCTACCCTTACAGTTGAAAAACTCTTTCTCATGTTTGAAAGAAATATCTTGTATTTAAATTTGTTCCCCTTGCCTCTCACCCTGTCACTGTGTGCCACTGAGAAGAGTCTGGCTCTGTCTCCTTTGCAGCCGCCCATCAGGTATTTATACCTTAAGCCTTCTCTTCTGTGACAGATGCTCCGATTCATTAATCATCTTTGTGGCCCTTTGCTAGGCTCACTCCAGTGAGTCCCTCTCTTTCTAATCCTGGGGAGCCTGGATCTGGGCACAGCCCTCCAAATGTGTCTTACCAGGCCTCAGTGGAGTGAACAGATCGCCGCCCTTGACCTGCTGCCAGTGCTCTTCATAGCACAGCCCGAGATGGTAGTGGTCTTCTTTGGTGGTTCATGGTCAGCTTGGTGACCACTGGAGCCCCAGGGTCCTTCTCTGCAAAGCTGCTTGCCGGCCCCCAGCATGTACTGGTGGATGGTGTTATTCACAGGCAAGACTTTGCGTTTCCCCTTGCTGAACTTAATGAGATTCTGCTCTGTTCAGTTCTCCAGCCTGTTGAGGTCCTTCTGAATGGTGGGAAAGCTATCCGATGGATCAGCCACACCTCCTTGTTTTAGATCAGCAAACTCTGCCCCTTCATCCAGGTCATTAATAACAAAGAAGTTAAACAGTGTTGGCCCCAGTATCAACCCCTTGAGTACTCCCCTAGGACTTTGTGTCACTGATCACAACCCCCTCAGCCCAGCAGTTCAGCTGGTTCAGTCCCCCTCATTGTCCATTTATCTTAATGTCCATGCTTAATCAGTTTGTCCTGGAGCTTCACTGGAGTGAACCTTTAGCAATTGCTTTGCTTTTTAGTCTTTATTTTGTAAAGGAATAAGGCATATGCAGCAATGCCATCCATCTGTCCCCTGCCTTCATCCCAGCCTCCCCCTCAATCCCTGTAGCTCTTAAACACACACATCAATTTCCATCAGATCTGACAGAGCAGCAGTCTTTACATCCCCTTCCCATAACTGTCACAAAAACTGTCAGCAGCAACAAAGAGAGGGTGGTCTGTCAGTGAGGCACAAGGAGTGTCTGCCATGCAAGCTGAGCCAGGACCCACGTCGGCCCTGTGCAGGCTTGTGCAGCTCCGAGCCGACTTTACGCTTTGCCTTTCCTTCAGCTGGTGCCAAGGAGACCTGGGTGCAACCCAAGAGGGCTGCAGGAGGGTGAGGGAATGGTGGTTCTTGCTGGGAGGGAGGAGTTTGTAAAGAGTATCAAGGAAAAGCTGTATTGTTGGGGGGGAAGAGTGTAGTACTGATGGTCTGCAAATCTGTGAGCAGTCAGATTTTGCTATCTTTGCTTGATGAATGTGTCTTTTAAAGCCCTTTCTTGATTGTGCTAGATATTCCGAAGCTGTACGGATAGAAATGTGTGGGTTACAAATAGACTCTTGCACACCAAGTGAGGCTTTATTCTGGTAAAGAGAACTACCCACAAGCTATTCAAACACTGTGGGGAGTTCCGTTACTTCATACTGATCATGAGTTCTGCCTGCTTGCATTTGTCTTTCTTCCTCTTCTGTATTTAGCCACATTTGAAGTAATTAGTAGTCAGAATACTGTAAACATTAATTTTTAGGAGATTTTTGCACAACTGTAATTTTTTTTTGTATTGCTGGCTCTTACTCCAGCAATTAAAGGATATGTGCTATTAAGATTGCTTAAGAAGTAATTGAGATCAAGGCTTTGAAGCTGTTAATTCTCCAGGTTTAGAGAAAGAGTGGCATTGTAAAACCTGTTGTAAAATTCTGTATGGTATCATACTAGCTGCTCTGCTTGCATGCACTCTGCTATCCTTTTCATAATGTATTCACATCTCATTGGATTACCTCTTACCATTTTTAGTTGTTTTCTGTCTGTAAACTGGATTTCTCCTTTTCTCCTTCTACTCTTCCACACGATCTTGGAATTATTCTGAAGTTTGTGAGGTCGCGGTCTTTCTTGGCAAGAAATTATAGTGAAAACAAAGTTCCCAAGAGTCTGCTGTGGGATCTAGGGCTATGGCAGAGAAGAGTTTGAGGTGATACAGCTACTTCTATACCCATAGAAACAGTAAGAAGGTATTGTTTTAATTTAAAACTCATTAGCATAAGTAAAATTTTGCCAAATGTGGTGATTGCTACAGTACTTCAGGAATCCCTTGGTCTTTGCTGGGTTTCCTGCTGCTTCATCTCCAGTTGCAGTATGTCAGGAGATTCCAGGACAGCCCTCCAGACAGTTCTTTCTACAGGATGATCTAGTTAATCTTTGCAGAAGAAATGCATTAAGACATACGTAAGCTATAACTTGACCTCTTTACTACCTGTCTCTCTCCTTAAACATTTTGTTTCTTCATGATGTTTATTTTTACCAGGGACCTCAGCTGGTTGTCCCAGAGCTTGTTACATTGGTACATTGTACTTAAAAGTATGAGTAAATTGCTGTGGGTCATCATTACAATGGTCTCTCAAAGACTTGCAGCGTTCCAGACTTTTCAGTGCTGCCTTTTGTACTGTAAACACACGGCAGATTTTTCCACCCGCGACAGCCGTCTCCATTCCTTTCACCTGTGTGCGTTTTCTCCTATTGCTCTTTCAGAGACACTTGGAATGAGCTACCAGGATGGATCTGGGCCTCCAGGAACTCCTTGGAGTTTTGATTTGTGATCTAGGTCCAAGAATTAGGTTGCAAATTAATATGTTTCCATCTTCAACTTGTTCCATGCTGGACTTTATCAACGACTCAGTTGATGCATTTGGCTCTTAGCTCGAGGAAGGGTAGACAAAGAAAGGCTGTTTAGTACTTGTCAAGACAGGGATATTGTTAGAGCTGACAAGGGGAGGCATGCCCAGATCTTGCTCTCATTATGTTTGCTTAAAGCTGGCTTTGTCAGGCCCTCATTTACGTTGTTTGCATTGTAGAATACTTGAGTCAATGTGTTGCTTAAATTAGCGTAGTCTCATCCATGCTGTGCTGTTTTATTTACTCATGTTTGAGCTTCTCTTGGACTGGGATCTGCCTTTCTCCATTGTCTAGTATGAGGTTTTCCACTTAAGCTCATTCCCTTGTTTAAATTGATAGCCCTGCACCAGCCCTTGTCGTCCTGAAATCTCTTCCTAATAGCAAGTAGCTGGTTCTGAACATTTCAAGAACACTGTTTTTTATTTCTAACAGTACAACACTGTGATGTGATGAAAGTGTGAGGGTTTTTCTAACCTTCTTCAAGTAAAATAAGAAACTCGCATTTATTCCTGGATACTGAATCGAGTACCTCTTTCCTGATTTCTTCTAAAAGGGGTTACAAAGCATTGAAGAATTGTTCTAATTAAATGCACCCACAAAGTGTATCTGAGGAATCAAAGTATATATTCACCTTTGGCCAGAGAAGCCTGTCATCGCTCCTGTAAGCAAACTTTTTTCCCCATATTTGTAATGAATCCCAAAGTACTCGTAAGCAATCCAGAACTTGCAGCCTCTCTTTCCTGACGTATGTTGCCACCACTCGGACGTCAGCTGCTCCACGCACCGGTTTGATTTCATGCTGGTGATGGGGATGTGCGCATGTCGCTGTGACACCTGAAGACGTCAGCAGGGCAATAACAGACAGCCAACGTGTGCATCAGAGCTACAGCCCCAGCATCTTCATTGTCCTGAAACTCTCTTCAAGCCCTTTGTTTCAGACCCAATGTCTCTAGCCAGTAGAAGTGGCTGTGGATGCCACATTTACGAGTCAGTAAGCGTCAGAAGGAGCTTCTCGAGGGAAGAGCTTGATCCTATTGCATTAGAGGCTAATCTTAGCTTTTCAAGCTTTTACCACACTGGAAAAGAATTTAGCCCCAAAACGCTTCCAAACTTGATGTGGGTTTTTTTGGAAGCTGTTAAATTTTTTTGTGGGGCTTTTATTACTCTTTGATTACAGCTTAACTGTCTTAGTAGGAACAATAGTACCATCCCAGTCCAAAAACATATTTTCATAAGAATTTTCCCTATGAGTCATTGCGTTTATTTATCTCCATATTTACTGCAGTAAATCCTTCACTTCCTCTGCGCACCCAACCACCCTGTTTGGTGTTTGTTGTTCTCACTGAAACGGTGGCAGCCACAGTAGAATACATTTTATCTGCGATATTCCTGCATTTAGAGAAATGCACTGGGTTTTTCTTGGGTTGCCTCCCCACTTTGTTCCATGTCTGTGTTGCAGCCTTTGAAGCCTTTTCCCGATGAGCATAAAGTAAATTAAACGGCATGTGCAAATGAGCAACAGCACAGCGGCTAATTTTGCTAACAGATGTAAATAGGAAAAACATTACTTTTCTAATGCTAAAAGTATTTATAGAAACCGTTATCCATCTTTCACAACACTTTGATTATGGATGGAGCCT
>NW_010145959.1:2443-12214 GCF_000699245.1 Pterocles gutturalis | reverse complement strand
AGCAGAGTTGATTAAGCTTTTGCAGATGGTTTGACTTGCTGAGGTAATGATAGAAATGTGGAAGAAATGCAGATGTTTTAAAGTTTTTGGTTTTTGTGCTTTAGGCCAATAAATGGCTTAAAAGGAAAGCTTTGGCTTTGCATTTTTTAGAAAAATGCATGACTTTAGAATGGAAACATACAGGAGGGTTGTGAATGTAAACAAGGAGTCTGACCTCCTTGAGCTGAGCTCCCCGCGTGCCTCACCTGCCTGTTCAGGTTTATTTGAACATTGTTTGACTTGAGTAGAGTGTGACTTGAGAAAGCCCTCTTGCCAGACCCAGGCAGCTCCCATTTCCTTTGCGCTTGTAATTTATCCATTAGGATCTCAGATCCTGAGGACATACCCTCTCTTGGGAATGAGTGGCATCCTCATGGGTTGAAGGGTGTTTGCAGCACCGAGGAGGTTAACATCAGTGTAACTGGGATGCTTCAGGAAATTTCCTTGAAGGGCTCTCTCTATAACCCTTTCCAGCAACTGTATTGACCAGACAGCCAGTGCACCTGGCACCAGCCTCGGGCTGACCCCAGTGGCGTTGGAAGAGTGGGGAGACAACCGCCCAACAGCAGGCACTGAGTGGCCGAGCAATCTCTGTGCTCTCTGGTTTAACTCCCGGGAGGTTTTCTTTGTTTTCAGCAACCTGGGCGAAATCATAAATGATCAAAATCGGTCACAGGGCAAAACCTGAGACATTTAGCACTGTGGCAGTATGACCAGAGGACTCACAGAAGTCTTCACTATTTGCCTCCAGCCAAGCTGCTCTATCAGCCAAAGGGCAGATTTGGCAAGAGCACCAGGACCCACATCGCATTTGATCCAGGGGACAGTTTTCCTTGGGAAGCTGCTTTGCCCTCTTCAGCTGGCTCAGTTCCCTCTCCTTTGCACAAATGGGATTTAGATGTTATCCCTTGTCTACTCCAGCAGCTCTCACACCCTGCCTCCTAATCCATAGCCCTTTCCTCTTCCAGTAACTTCAGAGAGTGCTTTTTTTCCCTGGGTCTTTGCTTCACTGGCAAACAACAGAAATTTTGCAGAAGCATGAGAGAAGCGGTTCCTACCTAAGATCTGAGAATCTCAAACAAATGGATGTGCTGCTTCATGTTCAGCATGTTAATGCTTCACTCTGTCTTAGCAACACACCTTTGACTTCTCCCCAGAGCAGTGCCCTGGCAGGCAGGTCACTATTTTTCACATCAATTCTGTAACCTACATATATGCACAGATATTTTAAAAAAAAAAAAAAGATCCAAAACTTACTGTTTCTCTTTTCTCCCAGAATGCTGCTTTTTTTCCAAGTAGTCACAGTAAAAACAGCAGTGCCCTTTTTTTTGGGTTTGTTTGGGTTTTTCTTCCCCTGCAGTAAGAATTCCACCATTTTTTCCCCTTAGGACTTAGCTACCAAAGGGATCTACTAAAGCATTTCCTCCGCATTTTGCAAAATCAGTATTACTTGTTATCTAGAAATGGTGTTTAAAATCTGGATGGGCCACCAAAATTGATGCAGTTTCCACTGCACCTGCTAGGCACAGGAGCCTATGGGAGATACCTACATACAGGTTTTTCACCCCCCCTGCTCTTCTCTTTCTTCATAGAATTAAAATTTAATTACAGAGCTTGGACAATTCTTCAGATGGTATAGAGGCTGAGCTAACTAAAGCAATGGCAGGGAAGTGATAGCAAGGCAGGAACATGAATTGGAAAAACACCTCATACTTGAGATTTTTGTATCACTCTGAGGTTTCATTCAGCTCATTTTTAAATGGGAGTGGGCGTGTGGGGGTTGATGGGTGTGAATACTTATGATTTCCTGACAGATGGAAAAGAAAGAAAAGGTCGCTTTAAATATAATTCATAGGGCTAATGGGTAAATCTGGTTATTATATCCTCCTCCTAAAGCTTTGGCTGCAGGTGAGTAACATTCCTGGTGCTCAGAAGACCTCTTTACTGAAATGCCCTTTAAGTAAAACCACAAATAAGGTCCCAACAGAAATTTTTGGAATTTAACCTTGGTGATAAACTTTGGATTAAAATAGTGTTCTGTTAAAATAGTGCTTTTTTAATTGTTAGGCTTTCATTGCTTTCTTTAACACAAAGGAGGGAAAGGCAGGAGCAATTGAGTATTTTTGTGATTTTTATTTTTTTTTGTCTCCATTTGGATTTTACAGAATTTTAAGTCTAAATAATGTGAAGGTGCATCAGAGTTCATCACAATCAAGGGACAGATCCATTATGCTGCGCATTTTCCTGCAGGGACTGGCCAGTATGGCATTCAGCCTTCTGAACACAGCCCCCAAACAGGGGGGAATAGTCTGTGGCCTCTAACGTACTTGAGGGCAGAAACTGAGGTCAATATTGTGGGTAGGAAGAAGAAAAATTTTGCCAAATACTGCAGTGTGTAAAGTGGTATTAGTAGTGGGTATATTAATGAACTAAATCTGCTTTGTTTTGGTTTGGTTTGTTTTATTGTGAAATTCTTATGTATGCATTTGTTTAAAAACAAAAAAGGCTCTTGAGATAAGGCTTCTATTACAACTTTTCCAAACTTCTCTGGTAGCTGTCACAGAGAAATATCGTGTTTGCTTTGGATAACCGAGCAGATCTTTCTTTTTCAAATTAAAAGCTTAAAAATAGGCAAGCAATTAATGAGTGCAGCTCAGTACAGATTGTTGAAAAAATAGTCTCTTCTCTTAGAGGTCCCAAATCAGGTCAAACCACAGTTTTCAAAAAGGTACCTAGTTCTTGAGTGTGTTTCAGTATGCTTTTACATACATGTACATTTTTGTACTCAAACAAAGAAGTTTTGTTTATACAAAGAAGTTTAACAGGTAACCTTAAGAACTCTGGCCAAAGATATAAATTTCAAACAACATAATTTAT
The DNA here is from genome assembly GCF_000699245.1 of Pterocles gutturalis. Taxonomy (NCBI): domain Eukaryota; kingdom Metazoa; phylum Chordata; class Aves; order Pterocliformes; family Pteroclidae; genus Pterocles; species Pterocles gutturalis. The sequence continues at coordinate 9,298 of NW_010145959.1, read as the reverse complement.
TTCATTAATTTCACTTGTACTGTATGTTCTTACCAGACAGTGTATGTGCAAAGATTTGCATCAAGAAAATATTAAAAATCAAATCCTTATTTAGCTAGCTTTAAATAAAAAAAACCAAACCTGAATTACATAATATTAAAACAATTCACTTAACTGATGAGCTGCTCATCTTAAAAATATGCCCCACTGAAATGAAATTTAAAAAATATGGCAGACTAGAAGAAGTTGTTACTACAAGATATTTTACACTGAAGTACCTGGCCAGGGTGGTAATTTATCACAAATTATGTATCTTTGAGGAGCACTTGGGAGAAGATATACAGACAATTCTGGAAACAAAAGGAAAATAGCCACCTCAAAACCCCAGAAGGGAATCACAGTCATCATACACTTTTTTTTTTTCCTTTAAAAAGTATGGGGAAGGCATTTGTTGAATCTCATAGCCTGATAACATGTACTGTCCATCCCATTACTGTGCTGGGATGGCCATCGTGCTAGGAGATGCTGGCATTGTCTGAGCTTTAATTTCCCATAGTGCCTACAAGGCCAGTGCCTAATTTAGGTCCCTGAATCACGTCACTCCGTTTTACACAGAGGAGGTCTGTCTCCTGGCTTAGCACCAGGCACAGACCCCACCACTCTGAACAAGGCAAGGTGCCAGGTACTGCTCCCAGATAGAAACCCAAGCCTCCTTCCTCCCCACCACCCAGCACATCTCCAGAGCACCCAATGGCAGTTTTGTCCTCCTCTTACTCCATATATCTTTTATCTTGAAATTTATGAAGGAAGTACTGTACAGTGAGGTTGATGAAGGGCAAATGATGGTAATTTGAAATTAGATTTCCCCTTTGAAAAGCTCCTCCAGGTGATATTTCCAGCACTCACTGATGGCCTATCAGGGATTAATGGCTAGCTGAGTTGTTTCTGGTGAAGTTTCATGTGTTACAGCATCAGTGCTTCTGTAGTAAAGCATCACAGTAACAGCCAACCCTCTGCTTCTTCATCAGTCTTTGGCCTTACAACTCTGATGACATAGGAAACTACTTCAGTGTAGAGGCAGGCAGCTGTGCCTCCGGCCAGGCTAGCAGTGGGACATGATCCGTGTCCAGAGGGATGTGGGAGGAGCCCCACCGGGCAAAGCAGCAACCACCAGCTAGACAAGTGTTCTGCTGGGAGCATAAATGGTCATTGACATGAAGTGCTTTGATAGAGGAGGATTTCCTGCCGCAAACCTTCTGACTCTTCTCCCTCCCAGCATCAAGACCATAGGACATGGTGTGCTTTTTTTCATCAGTATCTGTCTCGGCTTCAAAGGATGGTTGGGGCTCAGGGCAGTCATGCAGATTTGGGGATGGGTACAGTTCCTTGGAGTTTCCACAGAAAGAATCAGAGCAAGAAGCTCCATTCAGGCTTTGTTTTTTTAATAAGAGTAGGTGTTTTGCACAACCTGCCTTATAGCCCATCTTTCTGGTACTCTTACGCTTGGGATCTGTCCTTGAAGGGAAGTTAAGAGCGGGTAAAATGCACTGTGTTGTGTCACAGGGAGTATCAGGGCAGGTACTGCCTGGCAATGGGTGCTTGCACAGGCAGTATCCACATATCGGGTGAGCAAAGTGTCTCCAGTTGCTCTTCCCATTAAATGAATCCCTCTTCTTTCCCTTAGCATTCGTAGCAGGATTTTGTGTGCACCTCTTCATAATGCAGAATGTGCTGCTCTGATTAATTTTTTTTGCTTCTGATTATTCCTTACTGCACATAAACAGATGTGCACACAGAAAAGTGCCACCTGATAATCAGGAACTGTTAAGCCATATGGCATGTGAAGATGGAGTATTACAGCTATGGGATGACAACCTCCTGTTCAGCAACAGGTTCACGTGCAGCGAGCACTGTGTTAATATATTCTTGCCAATGCTGTCAGTTGCTTTATCTGGCAAGTCAGCCTAAGTGATGGCATGGATTTCTGGAGTGTTCCTTCCCCGCTGAGGTCCTGCATCAGTTAAGTAAGTGCCGAGAGCCTGTCATCCCATGTGAAAACTTTGTAAAGGTATGGGTGATAATGCAGAGGATGCCCTGAGCTGCCTGTACAATGCTGCTCTTTGGTATTGTAGATACAGAGAAGATGCAGTTGGCTCAGAGATATTTCTTTGCCCAGTTCCATTTCTCAGAGAATCACAACAGCAGGAAAGTCTAAGAGGCTTCATGTATCAGGTGCAGTGTTGTTACCGGTGTGCTCTGATGTTGTGAGTGCCCAAGAACAGGCTGACAGCGAGCATTGCTGCTGCAAGCAAGCAGTCTGTAAAACTGACAACATCCATCACAACCAGTAAATGAGAGGTTTCCAGCATCATTTGCCGTTGTAATTGTTCTAGTTTGCATCAATGTAGTCCACAACTTATCAGAGCTGAAAACAAATTCAAAAGGTCACTTTTCTTTTGTTTGTGTGATATTTTAACAGACAAGGTATTAGAGATCCTTTTTGCCTGAGGCAGACAGGGATCTGGGAAATGCTCTGACAGACATGTTGTTTATGAGTAGTTACTTGACAAACACTTTAACATAATACTTGGCTATCATAACTGTCATCACATGATTGACATTGCCCAGTACCTGAAATCATCTTTAAAAGGAAGACAGCATTAGCTCTGCAGCATTAGTTTCTTAGCACACTTAACGTATGGTTTTATAAGCATGGAAACGGGTATGATTGCAGCAGAGTGAAAAGTCACTACACAGACTATTGCCTTCAGCAGGTGCCATATTGTACCAAAATAGCTGCTCCTTTCTCCAAAGAAGTGCAGGCAGCGGATTTCTGCAGCCCTGAAGAGTTGGTTTCTTTTAGCAGCCAGTCCTTGTAAGGTTCCTCTCTGCACCTGGGCTCCTACTGCCCAACACCAAGGTGTCAGGTATCTTACAGTGATTTCTTGTGATGGATGCTTGTAATTTATGCTCTCTGCTTTGATTTCTTCCAAAGCACAGATCTGTACCTCTCTTGAGAAGAGCCATTAATGGTGGGTGTTTTTTCTGTAAAGTGCTTTTATATTTTTGTTTCTACACATAGGATATTTTTGGCCCTAAACCATGTTTCAGACTGATTTGAGGTTCAGAGCACTTTGCATATAGTTCATGGACATCTCTGTGATGCACTTTATCAGTGGGAAAATGAAATCACCTACAAATGTTTCTGATGGATCCTACTTCTTTGATCCTTTGATTTGGGACTTCAACCATGAGATAACCTTTATCCTTTTGCTGATAGAAAAACTCCCTGGCAGAAAACCAAGCCATCGTAAAGGGAGCTGATTAGGAAGTGTTTGAAGAGTGGTGTTGGAGCCAAGGAAATAATGCATTCCAAGGCTAGCTGTAGCAAAAAGGCTATATTACTACTTTATTCTGGTGTGATGTGATGTCTAGCAAAGGTTTTAGTGGCAATGTATAGCTAAATCAAGCTGGCAGCGTATAACTGATCAAGACATGGGGGGAAATAAAAAAAATTTTTAAAAGTGGGACACAGAGCTGATGTAGACAAGATAGAAGAAGGCAAAATTAGCTGGGGGATACGTTGTAGCTTTGACCATTTCTGTTTCCATTTTAAATATCTTACCATTTATTTCAAATTTCAGAAGGGATTACTGCATCTGCCTGCAAAAGGAAGAGAGTTCTCCCCCTGGTTTTAAAACAAGCTTCACAGTTAAAAATGACTACTCGCTGCTCTTCAGAACTTGTTAGCAGTATTAGCACAAAGTCATGGTGAATATTGCAGTGCTCACCTTTTATCTACTGTTAACAAAAAAGTTAAAAAGACCTGATATTAAAGTCCTTGAACAATGAAAGGCCATTATTTATGGGCAGCATTAAATTAGCAACTGCTGCTCTGTCTGTAAACTTCATTTTATTTAGCTCTTTGCTGAGTGGACTGTACAGGAACACTCTGTGGGTGTTTGAAGGGCATCATTTTATTTATCAACAAACCTGGAGCTGCTCTCTTTGACAAGGTACATTGTTTAAAGCAGGACTGTGCCTTGCTGCAATCCCTCAGGCCATGGCAGCGAGACTTTGTGCCCTTCCTAGTAAAAGCAGAGCCCTGGCTTCGTGGGCAGAGGATTTCAGGGCTTCCATGGCCTCTGCTCTCCAGGACCCTGTGTTCAAAACCTCTTAATCTGTTGTGTGTGTTGGTTTTTTATATTCTAGCCAGCATGCAAAACTGGGAACTGGAATATGCAAGAAGCAGTTTGCTATGAACCCCCCACTTGAATCTGGAGCACTGGCCACTTGGTGTGCTGGTACTGAACATCTTTAATAACAGGCTGTAAGCGTGCAGGGCGAGGTTCAGACTCAGAATAACATTACAGGAATGTAGCATCTGTCTGACATCCCGGATTGGACAAGTATCAAATGAGGAAAGTATGTCAGCATGTGTCTTGCTCAGCATCGCCGTGCTTTATGAGGATAAGCTACCAGGAATGGGTGCTTTTCCACAGATACAGAGGTGATAGAATAGTCCCGTAGGTTTTCTGTGGAGGGCTATAGGTGTGTGTTCCCTCTGAACCCCTTTAACAAACAAGGGCCTTGGATGATGAATTTTTAATTCTCTAGGCTATAATAAATGGAAAAAAAACCCAAACAAACAAAAATCAACAAACCAACAGTGATTGACTATGTGCTTAATTATGTGCTAGCTGCAATATTGGGCAGTTACCAGGGGGAGGCCAGAATGAGTATTTGGGACAGAGCTGCCTTAGGGTGCGCAGCTTTTGTGACAGTTCCTGCCATAGCTTTGCCTCTTTTATTCAGTAAGGACAGCTTCTCTTCCTCCTCTGAAACCATGGCCAGATCTTTGCTGGGCCGCTGGCTGGGACCCAGCCTCCTAGCACCAGCAACCTGTCGGACACAGTCTGTACGTGTGTTGATGGCTGGTGATGGCAAACTCTATGTTCAGTTCCGTCCCAAGAGGAGGTCCCCGGCAGAGCATGGATACCTGTTTACAAGGACTTGAGTGGTCACCTCCGTTCTCATATGCAGCGTTGGAAATTTGTACCGGGTCTCGGGGAGAGCGGTGGGCCTTTCACTTGATGGAAGTTTGACCCTCCTGCATGAGTTCCTCTCTGACATGCTTGGAGTAATTCTGGCTATGTTTTCTTCTAGGAGGACTTTCGTAATAAAGTTGAAGATTACATTAAGCGCTATGCAAGATGATGAAGGGAGATGGATGGCAGGACCATGGCTTCCACACTAGAGTTGTCCTTAACTTCAACAACAACAACAACAAAACCAGCCTGGATTGTACTAGTCCTGTGTCCATGTTGTACTGACGAAGAAAACTAACTTCATAACTTGTCCATGTTAAAAGGAGAGTTCAGCATAAATACAGCAAGAAATTGTGTATGTTGGTTGAAAAAGTTGTTTGCTTACTTTTAAAAATGTTTACTCTTCTGAACTGTACTGTATATCCTGTTGATGAGATATGCTTGAGAAGTTAAAAGAACTTACTATTGAAATTGTAATTACACTTTTTTTAAGCTCTTGCCTAGTTTGGAGGGGGAAGGAAAAAAAAGAAGAGAAAAGGTGACGTGTTTTTGGAACACTTCAAGTTGGCAATAAAATAGTCTCCTGTGAACCAAATCACAATACTGTTGCCTTTGATGAGCAGAAACGATACAAGCTTTTTCCAGGAGTCATTCAACTAATGCTTAGAGCTTGCCAGAATGCAAGTGCTAAATGAAGTTCTACTTCTGGTATTGAAATTCTTGATTATATTTAATGTATGTTTTTGTCACACATTTGGAATTTTTACATTATTATTTTCACCTCCTGTTTGGCTACAGTATTTTTTTTGTTTCTATTTGTTGTGTGTAGTTAAAAGAAATATAGGCTAATAGAGAACTTAAGTAAATGTGTAGTATTAGTAAAGTTATATATATATTATATATATATTTCTGTGAAAATTTAATGAAAGGGAGATTTTTTTTTTTAAGAAATCTGCCTTTGGCTTTCTGATGTGGACGTGGTGAGGGAGCATCAGACACTCTCTGATCTGATGAAAGTAAATTCAAGCACCATTACCTGGAGAATACCTAATTGTAGTCTTCAAACTTCTGCACTGAAAGTGAATGACTAATAATGCAGCTGAGAATGATAACGCACTGCACCCTCCTTTAAACACTCGTGCACGCCTGGATGTTTTGGTGATTTCAAAGGATATGATGCTATAATTGCTTTTCCTGTAAGTAGCTGTATATCGAACACATAGTATGTGCAAGCAGAAATCCTTCAGAAGAGAGTAGCATGTACTTCAGGAGTCACTTCAGAGGACATGCCATGAGCTGCCTGCTGCCTGTCGTGTGCCAGAACTCCCCCTGCTCACTTGCTGACCTGGGCAGCTGGGGCTGCCGAGACCCAAATGCATTTTGCTCTTGGGATCATGGAGAGGAGGTGCAATGGAACAGATTTAAGCTTTTATAAATAGATAAACCATAGAAATAAATGTTTGTGTGGTTTCATACAGACCAAGTGTGTGTGTAACTCTTGGGCATGGACTGTTGGTTTTTTATCCCCCAAATGATTGTGCTTCATTCTTTCCACTGCAGACACTGAAGGAGACCGAAATTGCCTCCATCATTAGCGTGGCAGAGCTGGGTTGCGAATTTTAAGCACGATGCAGCCTTCCGTGGTAAATTTTCCCTGTGCCTTTTCCCAGTTTTTGCATATTGAGTCAGAAGGATTCTGTTATTTTCAAGCTGAAAGCACAGAACCAGTTTGCTTTAACAAAGATGACCCCACTCTGTGAGCCCTCCCAGCCCCCCCCCCATGCCTGGGAGCCCCACTGGGGGCCAGCACTATTGGGGGGGGGGCTCT
>NW_010145959.1:0-2412 GCF_000699245.1 Pterocles gutturalis | reverse complement strand
TTCAGAGCAATGAGAGGGGTGCCAAGGATGGGCCCCTCTATCCACTCGCACCCCAGCTTTCACAGAGGGGATGAGCGCTGAGGATTTGCACCAGAGGCTGGCACCTGGTTTGTTTATGTGTTTATTTAGGTAGGAAAAGCACCTTATTCCCATTGCTCATTAGTCCTGGGGAACTGCCAAGGCCACCACCAGTGCCACCAGCTCCCGCCACTGACTTTCATCCATTGCTTCCCATCTCCCAGGCAAAACTCACCCTGTGCAGACCTTGCCCACTGGGGGCCAGGGGAGAAGATGTCTTTCCTGGTATGAAAAATAAGGACAAAAAGAAAAAGCTGTGATGGTTTCATCGCCCGGGGATGCACCCAGAGCCGCCTGCCTTGCTGTTACCTCCTGACACCAGGCCAGCACTGTGGGGCCAGCAGGATTTTAACCCCCCCATCCCCTTTTCTTTATATTTTTTAAAAATTTTCCTCTTGTAGCAAAACATGATGCTGTGCAGTGCCAGGAGGGGAGCAGCTGAGAAAGACACAGCTGTGCCCCCCAGTACCCCGGGAGGGCTCCCCACTGCCGGGGTGGCCCACAGCAACCTTGTCAGCCACCGGCATCCTGTATCGCCAAACAACTGTGTCTTAAACGATGTCTTTATTTGGAAACCGCCAGGCGAGCAGAAAGTTCATGGTGCGGAGGGTACCAGCGAGGGAGGAGCAGTGGCATTGCTGTCTCTGCCTCCAGGGCTTGATGATGCTCCTCTGCCAGGGTCTTCCCAAAAAATGGGCACATTCCAGGGGGTGGTTCCCCCGTCCCTCCCCGTGCTGGCGGCAGGGTGTCCCTAGACGATGCCCTCGCTGCGTTTGCTCCTCCACACCACCAGCGCGGTCATCAGCAGGGTGACAAGGACGGGGAGTAGGATGAAGGGGCAGAGGACACTGTTGGGGGGGTCGTGCAATGCCCGGCCAGAGGAGGAGCAGTTCCTGAAGTACTGCTTGTGAACGGCCACGAAGAACTCATCCACCAGCTGGTTGGGCCAGTAGCAGTCAAGTCTCTCTGCGATCAGCGCCGTGCAGTTCGTCAGCTCCCCGTAGGTGCTGCAACACAGACAAAGGCACCGGGGTGGCACTGGGGAACAGCACTCAGCTGTGACCATGCCACCTCCCCTCATATAATGGAAAATATTATAGACTTTCTATAAAACCAGGACATAGAGATACATGTGTTTGTTATTTGAGATTGTACTGGAGATTGTTATTTGAATATAGGGGGTTTTTTGAGATTTTAGGAAGCTAGGTATAAAATTATATGGGGTTTTTTAAAATTCCTATCAGGTTTTGCCACTTTGAGCGAACTTTGAAGAGCTCACCCACAGCCAAAAGCACAAGGAGTTTTCATTTACAAAGGTAAATAAAAATAGAAGTAAAATTTACAGAAATAACTAGAAACAAGGATTTTTTTTTTTTAGTTGGTTTGTGTTCATCTTTGCAGGATTTCATGGGCGGACTGGTGCTATTAGAAAATACCAGTCAGACCCACACAACCCTCTGGGAGCTTTAGGCAAAGACCTTCAGGAAACCCATCCTGGGCCATGGAGCAGCTTGCCCAGCTGCCAGCCTTTGGGCACCACCCTTTATCTTGCACAGGTTCACCCAAAAGGGAACAGAAACAAGTACATTTCATCTACTTAAAATGCTTCTTTAATTGCTTGAAAATATGGTTTGGGGTGGTGGGTTTTTTGGGGGGTTCTTTTGGGTTTTTTTGGTTTTTTGGTTTTTTGAACCAACAGCCTTCTTTTAAAGCTCATCCTTCTGCAATTTGCAGTGCCACACTTTGCAGGGCTGCAACACCATGACCCATCTCACCTCTCAATGGCTAGCAAGTCTATTTTTGGGGTTTTTTTTCAAATATTTGGAAAATAAGACACTGCAGACACAGGACAGCACCTGTGCTGGTCCACCCAAGCTCTGGAAGGACAAGTATTACCATGGTTTTCAAATCCTATGTGCTTGCAAATTGCCTATGTATTAAAAAAAAAAAAATGTGTATCTGATCCCCCCCCAGCCTTGCCAATTACTCGTGGCTCTTCCTAGAAAAGCATAGCTAACCAAAAACTATTCAATCAAAAATCCACCTGGGGAAAGGAAAACTTTTATAAGCAGCTTCCCAGCTACTAGCCGCAGCCTCTCTGCATCTTACCGGCTGGGTTTTGGGGCAGGCGGCCGCTGCCTTGCCATGCCCACGGGCACACGGCAGTGCTGGAGGGAGCCCCTGCGGCGCCCAGGGTTTTAACTAACGGGGTGCCTGGAGCTACTAAAAGCAGCTTCTGCTCAGCATCCTAATGTGCAAAAGTGCCGTTTCCTGTTCTCCAGCACCCTTAGCAGATCTCAGGAGCTGAAGCATCTTCAGGAACCAGAGGGAAAG
>NW_010145958.1:5030-16943 GCF_000699245.1 Pterocles gutturalis | reverse complement strand
TTCAAGGAGACGCTGGGGACGTAGGTGGCGGGGAGCGGTGCGGGGCGGGAGGGGGTGTCCGTTCCCCGCGGGGATGCGCGGGGTGCTCCGCGGGTGGGTGCGTGTCTCTGTGTGTGTATTTTCGTGTGTGTGGATTTATTTTTGCGTGTGGACCCATCAAGTGCCACTCTGCACCCCGCTCATCCATCCGAAGAAGAAGTCGGGGCGATCTGGAGAAAAATAAAACTGTGGGGCAGGAGGTGGGGTAACACTCCCCCCCTCAAAAAAAGAGGCAAAAAATAAAAAAAACCTCCAGGTTTTAAAATATTGATAGGAGGAGGAGACAAGGAAAGGCTTTTTCTTGATAGTGCAACTGTAAATAAATGCGGTCTGACTCGCACGCTTTGCTCTAAAGCCCATGGCTGCGTCTATTCGTGGAGCAGAAATAATCGGAGTGGATTGGATATGTTTTAGCTGTGACGCTTAACTGTTGTTGGGGTTTATTTCTGTTATTTATAGTGGCGGGGCATAAAGATTAGTAAAATGTTGGAGTTGTTTGTTTTTTTTTTTTCAGAAGGCTGAGAATAAACATGCGCAGATGGTGCAAGGGAGCAGGGTGCAGGCTGATGCTTTTTTGGCTGAGCGAGGTGTTTTATTTTTGTTAAAACAAATGTTCGCTTATAGGATCATGTCGAGGTAGAGAGCCGGGAGTGCTGAAGGAGATCAGCATATGGGCTGCTGTAGATGTGTACGTTGTAATTAAAGTTCGGTTGTATGGGGAATGCTCTTCATTGCTGTGTTCCCCCTGCTTTAATTAAAACTTGAAGTATGTCTCTAAACGAAGCGTCGTTAATCCCAAGTAGTGCTTTTCATACTCTGCGTGCCACTGGCAAAATACGATTGAACAACTTTCAACTGTAATATTTCAGTTTCTTTCTGCTTCCAAGGGAGGGCTCTCTATAAACGGATTGTTTCTGGTTCACGCGCTCACCGATTTCCTACGAACAAGCTGCGAGTAAGAATCAAGCTGATCATTTAACATGGAGGTGGGTCAGGCAACTCCGTTACGATGAGCAGATAGCATAGCTCCCGGAAAAACATTGATTTAGCAAATTGAATTAATGTCTGTCCAGGTTTTTGAAGAAGCAAAGTGCAGCGTAAGAGCGAAGTGTTATGGTTGATTCTCATCACGTGCATCAAGTTTCTGCTGTCAGAATTTCGTGCCGGGAGAGACGTGTCCCTGCTTGTCACTTCAGGCGTGCAGTTCCCTTCGTGAGCGAAGGGGTGTTGGGGAGGAAAGTCTTAATGCAGGTTCGTTAGAGCAGCAGGACAGTTTGCTGTGGTTTCCATTGTACACCTCTCTGTCATCTTCCTGGCTGTTGCGTGTGAAGCCACCTGCGAGGGTTAATGTATGCTGCTGAAGGGGTCCAGACAGAATTAATGTTGTGGCCTTGATCTGTATCCCCCTGACGTTAATGGGAGCAGGTGTAGGTCCCAAGGAAGGTAAAGTTGGTCAGAGTTAATCGTTATGTATATTAGCATGGCTGGTGCAAATTAAATTCATTACATAGGGCCAATTGGTGTCTCAAGCTATTAACCATTGCCTTAGCCTCACAGTTTGGTTGGTAATACTTTCTGATGAGAGTGGAAGCTGTGAAGTTTTTAAACTTGATTTAACAGTCAATCTAGAAAGTTTTAGAAAATAACTGGATTACAAACCTGGGCCTGTACAAAGAAAACAGAGCTGTTTCCTTTTCCAGACACAGCCATATTAATTATGGATGTATGTGCATCTAACAGCCTACACAGCAGTTGCCTTCTGGTTGTTCATTCTTTAGTTTTGGGGAGCAGGCTGATCATTAGAAGATTTGAATCTGAGTTTTGGTTCTGTCCTTGGCCACCCACCAGTGCAGCCCCTGCAGTTCCCACCAGCTCTGGTGTGACTTCCCAGGATGTGAAACTTCGCAAAAATTCAGGCCGTCACTGGTGTGAATCATTAAAGTGCTTGTTCCATTCCCACTGAAGGCAGTGAAGGTCTGCTCACTGACTCGAGCAGCACATCCAGATGATGGGACACATTCTTAGCTATTGATAGGAAAGTGCTTAAATAGGAATTCAGCAAAAGTCTAAATACCTTTAAAGCATCTGGACCAAAATGTTTTCCTCTGGCATTATTCAGGAGCAGGGGTAAAATCTGCTTTAATCCCTCCTGCACTGTGATGCTGAACTGTGCTGGACATCCCATCGGTTGATCTCACCATCGAATGGATTTTTCTCTAGCATGGATGGGCTTGGAGTGAAAAACTTGGTGTGTCAGATGAGATGTGCTGGGTTAGTGCCCTAGCTTTATTTTGCATGTCTCCACCACCTTCCCTTTCAGGATGCCAAAGTGCTAAAAGCACTTTTGACAGAAAAGCAGTCCTTTTTCATGCAGCAGGCTTAACTGCCTGTGGTAAAATTGGTTAGAGAAAGAAAAGCACTAAACCTCCAAATCAGGGAAGAAAGTGAGAGATGAACTTTAAAAGCCTATTTTATTTCAAGTGCATTGATTTGTGAATGTTATGTCTGTGGGTATACTCTTATAATGTTTTGTTCTCCGAAAGGAGTCTTTCATCTGAATAAAAGCTTTTCAGCAGATCTCTAACATGAGAGAGTTGAAATTGCTGGAATTATTAAAAAGATCCTAACGCAGTTAATCATTGTGTCATCTGGGCTTCGAGGAACCTCTAATGAGTACCCAGCTCTCCCTTCCAGAGCTGGAATGAATTATTTACATGTCCCTGTAAATCATGTCCAGCCACACTGACACTGAAGTAGGCATCTTGAATTGCACATCACCTCCAGATGTAAGAGAGCAGCCTTTTCCACCCAAAGGGTTGTTTCCTTCTGCGGCTGAGGTCTGTTTGCTCTGCTCGGTGCTGTTGGGCAGTAGTGTTTTCCTAGAGAAGTGACCAGCAAACCCGTATTTACCCTGTTCTGTACTTATGCAGTCCTTAAGTATGTATAATCTTTGTTTGTGGCTGCAACCTCGTGGGTACCAGAGTGTCAACAAAATATTTTTATAATATTAATCAAGCAAATAGATTATATTAGAGAATATAATCTATAATAGAAATATATATCAAATATAAACATATAAACCACAGTTTATATATATTATTATATGTGACATATATATAGTGGTCCTTATCCATTCTTGGGCTGCATCAGTTTGGTGGTGCCGGTCCATGTGGGACTGCAGGAACACAGGAGTGAACCACACTCTGTGTGTGCAGATTCAGTGTGTGCCTCTTCTTGAAACTGGACCTGTTCACTACGGAGCCAGTGAAAGGGAAATTGCAGATCCTGAAAAAGTAGCTAGGGAGAAATACACAACGTGAATCAAAGACAAAATAAAATCATAGCATGGGCCACATCCTTAGCTGATGCGATTTAGAGTCCCTTCCAAGTCAAGACAGGTAGGGTTGAGGAAAGACGAGGGTCTGACTAGCTGCTTATGTTTTTAAATTTCCACAAATTCACCTGTTGTAGCTCTGCTCAATTGGCGGTCCTGCCCCGAAAGGGTGATTCCTTCCCTACCCTTGGGAGATGTGAAGCTTCACAATAGCAGGAATCTGATAAGAAGGTGAGTGATGACTGAAATATATTTTTTCTTCATATTTAAATTATATTATGTCTAAAGCATTTGAAAGCTCAGATTTTGACATTTGAAGAAGTAATAAGGTACATGATGTCATCCACCAGCCAGAGAGGAAAGCCTCCAGTCATTTGGTCTGCGTAGTCGATCAGCCCCACATTTCTAAGGTATCTGTCATTAGGCCTTATTGATGTTAGAGTTATGATGAAGTTATCATGTTTAGAAGGTCTCAAGCTTAGTAACTATGGAAATATTGGTGTTGTCCTTAAAAATGATGCGGTAGATTCCTGAAAGCTTAGTAATGGTAACACAGGGAGTTGCATGGATGTAGCCAGAACATAGTAAGAGCCAGGTGGGAAGACAAATATGCTTCTGTGGTGTGTCCAGTACTTTTCTGAAATAGAGTACAGAGAAAACTTATTGGTGGTTCATCTGTGTCCTGTGTCTCTTCCATAGTCTTACACCATTTGATGGCACTCTTCATGACTCTCCTATGCACCCACATGTTGGGTCTCACATGGATACTCAGGCTTTTCATGAGTTGGTCTACCTCATGCTCTTGTCTGTTCTTGGTTGCTCAGACCTTCATGGGGGACAAGGTTAATGGAAGTGTCCAGACAAGTCAGCCTTGACTTGCACTGGTGGTAAGGACAGGTCCTGGCCAAGGTGCCCCATGCATTTGAGTTGCCGTGTAGAGAGGAGGTGCTGGGAGGTTCCAGTATGTTCAAGATCTGGTTGGCTCTGGTCAAAGAAAAACAAGATGGATTTAAAGGCTGATGAAGAGGACTGGGAAAAACATCTGCAGCCATTGGTGAGAAAGGATTTGTGACAGCTCTCCAAGCATGGTTCATGGCTGTGTTTTGGACAGCACTCGTTTGAGGCAGCGGTGCAGCATCAAGGTCAATTTTCTTTCATTGTCTCTAGATTCCAAAATACTCAACAATCAAAGGCTTTCAGGTAAATACATCATTTTGGGCACACACAGTTTGTTATATTGTAATCTCGTATATGTGCCCATGCTTCCTTTGTGAACCTTATTTTCTATTAGTTTTGATCCCTTACCTCTTTTTGCCCTGCCTTGCCTCTTTTTGTCTGAGATACCTGCTCACTTGCCTGCTTGTACAACCAAGAAGTGTGCTTGACCGGCAAGGTGACCAGGTTTGGAACAGGGTGTTTGAGCTTTTTTTCACCTGTTTTTGCACAGTGCTTAGCAAAATGGGATCCTTGCCTAGGCCAAAACTCAACATAACTCCTGCTGAGGACCTCGGTATAACTAATGCCAACCTCACAACTGGTCTTCATGTAGATGTGAGCTGAGGGCAAAGCATACCTAAAAATATTGGTGTTTTCTGTCAGCTGCAGAGGTCACTGACACCCTAAAGCTCTCAACAAGGAAAACCCAGAAGGTCTGAAGAGCTGGTGGAGAGGTAATGCATGGAGCTGAACCCAACTCTTTGGAGTCCCATAGTAATCTTTAACCAAAAGTCTATTCTTTCCATCCCAGCCACAATACAGTGGGTGTGAGAGCCTTCTTCACCGCCGCTCCCGCCATCTGGAGCAGCCTGTCTGCTTCCTTCACCCTCCATCTGCTTTCACAGAAATATCTTTTTTTTTTTCTTTTTTTCCTTCCTTCTTGTCTCTTTTTCTCTCTACTTCTGTGTCTGACCTCAATTATTTTTGTTGCCTCTCACACGCCATTCTCCTGACTGCGTGCAGAATACTGTTTGGAGTTGCTTAATCCTTTCAAGCATCCAAGGATACAGTGAATATTGAATAAGATTGTATTGTTTTGGTTTGCTTGACAATAACAAGCGTTTATAATAGGATTCTGAATATATGGCCAGTAATGGTATTCACTTAACTGGTGAGTCACAGTTTATGTTTATGATTGCTTAATAGGACCTAATTTTCGAGTCATTTTAGATAGCATGAAAACAAGTTGGAACTAAAGGGGAGCTGTTAGTAAGCAGGTAATGAGTGAAAGGAGGGATAGAAAGTTCCTTGGGGCAGCGATCTGTCATTTTCTTTGGAATTCAAACCACCTTGCATTTCAGCACTTTTCTGTAAATAATAATTAACAACAATAACAATAATTTGCAAACATATGTGTGTGATTGGGCTGCTCTTGAATGACAAATAGCTTAGCAGTCAGAATGTTTCTCTTTTCTAGAAATCACACTGCTCCTTAAAACCTTTCTATCATATCTTAACACTGATATGTTTTTTTTTGCTGTCTGACTTGTTGGTTGCTATAATTTTCCTCTGAATGTTGTGTCAATCATTTTTTAAAAAGAAAACTATAAATAACAGATTGTTAATAAACTTTTCAAGGCCTTTCACTGATGTTTTCATGTTGAAAGCTGTGTATTGAGCTTCATGCCAGAATTACTCACCAAACAGATTGTATGAGGTTAAATTAAAATAATACTTTTTAGCAGAATTTTTTGGCTGAGTTAAAAAGCTACATATATATATATATTTTTTTTTTTTTAACACTGGATGTGCTAAGAAAAAGCTACTGGGAAGCTCTTTCTTATGTCTGATCTGTGTGTAGAACAGCTGAGCTCCAGCTGAGGCTGGAGATCCTCTGTTACAGCAGAGCTTGTTCTTTTCCTGGGCAAGATCATATGTCACATTTAAAACATCACCAGTTTTGGACAAGTGGACTACATAACCATGAATATAGTTCTTAAAATACCTTTTTCAAGTGTCGAAAGGGGAAGCAGATGAGAGAAAAACATACTGGCTTAGATGTATTGAGGATTTATTTTGATTTTTGTTTTGGTTTTTTGTTTTGGTTTTCTTATTCCTAATTGGAGATAAACTAAGCAGTTTCAGTCTGGTTGCAGTTTCCAGGCAGAATGAAAGGGCAGTGTTTTAATGATGCAAATGAACATGGGCATTTACCATCAGCAGCAGTAGGGTGCAGCACCATGGCATCTCTCCCCTGGACTTTTCTTTTGCCTTTGCACACTTTCTGCTCCCTATGGGTTCGGTTTGTTGTCCTCTTAACACTCTCCCTGAGTATTTGAAGATGTGTTTTTTTCAAGCCTGAGGACCTGAAATTTGGGAATTATATCAAATGCTCAGTTGTCAGAGGACCCAGAAATTTCACCGGTGGCTGATGGGAGCTGGGCAAGGTCGGGACCTTTGGAAAGTCTGAAGTCTGGGAGCCTTTAGCTTCTGTGTTTGTTTTGGTGAGTGTTGATGTGATAGTTTGGAGAGTAAGGAGAATAATACCATCCTCGTTCATCAGCAGTGGGGTGTGGAGGTTTGCAGGTCTTCCTAGGAGCTCCAAAGGGTTCCTCTGGCTGGTATCTCCTGTAGGACAGTCCCACCCGCTGCTGTGGAGTCGTTCTGTGACGTTGGTGGGTTTTGTCTGAGCAGGGTGTTAAAAACCTGCCTGCCATCCTGATGGCACGTGCATTTGAGAAATGTGGCCGCCCTTCTCCCACCAGCCACGTTACTGGTTGCAGCAATGGACAGGCTTTTGGAGGTAGTACAAAATAAAACAGCATAGCTGCTTATGCTTAAATGTAAAGATTTGCAAAGGCTGAAAAGCTGATGTGTGTTTGAGGGTTGGACACTAGCAAGTGAAGTATGAAGGGTCTAAAATATTTGGGAGTTTTATTACTATGCCTTTTATTGGCCTCAAATGAGATCAGGCACTGCTCAGCTATGAATATTACAAACACCAGAGTAAAAGACCATTTGTACCCAGAAGGACTTACAATCTAAATAAATAAGACAAAAATGCTAACATTGTTTTGTTAAGGAGGAGAAAGTGTGTCACTTGTAAACCCAGAGCTGAGCCTGCGTCTTAACTCCAGCCTTATGCAGTGGAGCGTCCTGCTTCTTTTAATAACAGGCACTGTGTCAGCAGCAGTGGCTTCAAAACGTGTTTTATTTATATGTGATTCACCTGGGGTCATCATGTAGAATTAGTTTTTCTAGTTAAGGTTTGAAGATGCTGTTGGTAACAGCGTGGGTGCTTTATTGCTGTGTTGTTTCACAGATGCTCAGAGGAATCGAGGTCTTCTCAGAGCTATAAAGAGCTGGAGCAGACCAGGCGGTTCTTGGGGCAATGTGGGATCACTTCTTGCAGGATCCCATCCTCCCACCCCAGCTTAAGTAATTCAAGGGACCAGGTTTCAACCAGGCTTCAACACTCCAACCCTTTAGCTGTGACCCTGCCATCCCCCTTGTGATGGGGTAGGACTGAAATAAGGAAAACTATTGGAAAAAAAACTGGAAAAAAAATTGAAAATATATAGAAAAAAACAAACAACATAGAGAGGAGCTGGGTAGGGGGAGAAGAGCACTTAGAGGATTTGCAGACACATGGAAAACTCCTCTGGGGAAGGCAGAGGTTGATAATCGAATTCAGCTGCAGTTGAGAGAGACTGCCGGAGCATCCCTGAATAATCCTGCACTGTTACATTGAGTCGGCTTGGAGATTTCCTTCCACTGCTCGCTCTTGTCTTCTGCTGCCTCTCGGCATTAGTAAATCAGTACAATGTGCCCAGCCATGAAGGCTGCAGTGTTTTGGAAACTTCAAGCACAGCAGAGTGCTAGGTGTGATGCTGTTAAAGGCAGAAGATGCTGTGAACATATTAAACTTGTGTCGTGCTCCCTGTCCTGTTTTCTTGCAGAGTACCTGCAAGAAAAGAAGTACCTTTGAACAAATTCAAAGGCTTAGTCTTTTACTTTGGGGCATTTTGTAGCTGGGGCCTAAGATATCTAAAATACTACGTAAAGCTCTGGAATCATCATCAGCCTCACACCTCTGCATTAATGGGGTTTCTTGCCGTAGGAGTGTAATTAATTTGTTCAAGAGATGTAACATTTTTTGAAAGGAAAATCTGAGGCTGTTGAACTTCTCCATGGGCCCATGACAATCATCATTAAAAACACTACCTCATTGTCTGAGTCCAAGCCACAGTGTTTTGAGACTCCTTCTCTAGCATAATTACATAGCAACCTGAATACTACAAAGCAAACAAGTTCTCCTTCCCAACATAAAATGCTCCCAGACTTCAAAAAAAAAGAAACAAACCCAAACCAACACAAAACCCACTACTAGAAGACTGCTGAACGCATGTGCCCTTCTTCAGGGAGTGAACAGGGAAGCAAATAACACATGGCTTGGTAGCCAAGTTGCTTGATACACCATGGGAAGATGATTAGATAAAAGTATTTACGGAGTAGAATAATGGCGTGACTCCTGTTGGCCAAATCACCCAGGCATTGGGTCCCAAGGGGAATGACTTAGAAAAAAGGGAGATCTCTCATATCATAGATCTGACTTATGGCATATGCTTTTTAGGAAGTAGGAGCCT
Organism: Pterocles gutturalis; assembly: GCF_000699245.1. Lineage (NCBI taxonomy): Eukaryota > Metazoa > Chordata > Aves > Pterocliformes > Pteroclidae > Pterocles > Pterocles gutturalis. The sequence continues at coordinate 7,988 of NW_010145958.1, read as the reverse complement.
ATATGAGTGGAAGTTGGTGGAGAATGCACCAAGAAATGAGCCAGAAAACCAGGGTTCTCAAAAGCACGTAGCCACAGGACATACAGGTAATGCAGGGAGGCTGCTGCTCTTGGGGTTATTAATGTGTATGTGGAATAATTTTACTGACTAATTTTACTGGCTGTAGCCATGGAACTGTAATTTCTGTCAAGGCATAAATCCTATGTTCTTAAGAGAGAGACCCTGAAAAAGAATCCCTCAGAGCTTGGTTGGCAAGTCCATTGAATGAGTTTCTGTGATGAATCTTATATTTTTAATGGAAAGAAAAGAAAGTGATTATTGGATTCCTGAGTGATAGCTGCGATGATTTGTGCCCAGAAAGCAAATGTGTGCCCTTCTGACACTACTGAAAGAGAAGGTAATGAGTACTGAAGCTGAGAGCACGCTCTTTCTGCAGGTGAGCGGAGCTGCACTGGGGGAAAGCCAGAAGGGAGAGGTCTGGGTCAAAGCAGAGCAATGAGATTCAACCAAAGGGAAATGCCAAGAACGACTCGTCTAAATGGGGTGATTGTCTAAATTAGCTTACCTGACTCTAGAGACACCTTGGTAACCCTGCTTGTTCTTGAGATAGACAACTGCAAAGTTCATAGACATGGGTCCTTTGTCCAGGACAGCTTGTTCCCTGCACCAGGCAGCGCTTAATCATTGTCAGTCAAGGACCTCTAAAATAACCAGCAGCTTCAGTGCCAGTGTCTGCTCTGTAGATGGTGTGATGCTGTAATGTCTTTACCTTGTGTTGCCATGTGGTTATAATGGTGTAGGAGCCATTTGTACACATCTAAATAGATATAGTGGCCGTGTGTATATATATAATGTATATATACCTACACATTACAAATACTATTTATATCATTATATGTTTCTATATAGTGATATATAGTGCTAGTTTCTTGCCACATAGTGTGTTGTTTGGTTTTATTAATAAACACATGCAGAATAACCCGTGCCATTTGGTAAAAACTGTTTAAGAGCATTGTGAACATTGTTAATTTATTCTGTAGTTTGAGTTTCTCATCTTATTGGGGTTACATTTAGGTGAAGGCAGGAGAGTGCCACCTGCTTACATCACCTAAGCTTCATTATCCCTAATAAAGGGTCTAATCCAAAATGCAATATGAGGGCACCTGCAGAGATGAGGGGGTATTTGTCCTTGGATGTAAACTGGCTTTAGCTGATTTCTAAACACCTTTATCTATGCAGTGACTTCTTGACAGATGTTTTTGTGATGCCTTGTTGTGTGCTTCCATCTATTGAGATCAGACTTGGGTCCAGCCAATGGCTCTGTTTCTGCTTTTGTCCACCAGTTGCTTTCAGCAATGGGAGGGGGATAGCAGCTTTTTCCCATTCTGTCGTCTCTCGCAGGGATGGCTTTGGTAATGCTCCACAGCTGCTCAAATATGTGGTGTTTGACCTTGTTCAGTTTGTTACCAAAGAGCATGGAAAGCTCTCAAAGGCAGTCTTGGCTCTGTGATATCCCAGGTCCCCCATAGCTCTCTAAATCAATTTCGGATACACTTCTGCTAGGTCCTCTTAAATATTGGAAGGAAAATGCTCACTTTGCCTAAGATTTAAACAGGAGCTGTGTGGTGCCCCTTGTTCATTTAGCTAATGGGGGTGAACCCAGTCAAATAAGAAGTAAGAGCATGATGGTCCTTCCCTCCCCTCTTACTCCATCTCCACATTACCTCTGCTACACTGAATCACTGCTTTCCATCTCCTGTTTAAATCCTGCCCAAACCCCTCCGTCGGGTGCCGTTCCGTAGTCACATCCTGCAGCTGTGCACATCTGGGAAGCACAGCTGGAAGACAGCAAAGCATCTTCCTTTGGGTCAGTTAAAGCTTTATTTATTGAGATAAAGCACCCTTTACGTGGGGACGTGAAGACGGTGTGGAGCAGATGGAATCTGTTAGAGCTTTTTTGGTGCAAACTTGACCACAGCAAAGTGGAGGGTGAATTAAGTAATGCTGTACTTGATGTCAGGGGGTCTGTCTCCACATTTTTTGACCACATTTGACTCCGGTGTGCGCCACTCCTGCAGGGTCATGGCAACTCTTCTTGCCCTCTGCTGCTGTATGGTTATGGCTTGCAAAGTCGTGTCGATTCAAAACCCACCATGCTAACGTCATTGTGGTGGTGGGTGCGTTGGTTTCTGTAATCCCCTTTTCTGCTGTTATTTAAGCAATACCCCTAGAGACGTAACAGTGGCTTAGATATTCTATTACTTCAAGGCAAGGTATGGAAGATAAGGAGATTGTCAGTAAAAATATTTTAAAAAGCAGTTTTGGCTTTGGAAGGTGCCTGTAAAATGTCTTCCTAGAGGTCTCTCTGTGTTGGCTTAGCACTCTGAACAGATCTTCCTGAAGTCAGAGGGCAGCACACAAAAGCACACCAGGCCTGTATCTCTTCTGATTTTCTCTTAAATCCCTTGTAGCGCTGCAAAGCGACTGTGAAATTCTGCCTTTGATGTGCACAGCTTGGAGGTTTTCCTTTGGGAGTCAAGAAAAGCTTATCCTGCTCCGCCGCACGCTACACCAGCAGCGTTTTATGCTCCTTACGCTCAGGTTCCAAATGGCAATATAGAGTTACAGGGCTGTGGAGGAACAGGTTGCAATTCCAGGACAGAAGAGGAAGGGGCTGAGCATGTCCCACAGGGCAGTTCACATCTTCTGCCAGGCCAGTTGTTTGCAAGGATGTGCTGTGAATTTATTTAATGAAACGATAGAGGTTAAAAATAGTCCTCCAAAAAGGAGGTGGGGGAAGGGGAGAAATACAAAGTACAAGAAGTTTTATTTCTTCTCATTCCATAGATGCTATAAATCAGCAGGGAAGTCAGTGGTGGTTTTTTTTTTAGCTTTCTGCCTTGCGTTGTTAAAAAATCATCAGCCGCTACGCTGAAATGGTTTGCAAGAGCCACTTCA
>NW_010145958.1:0-4939 GCF_000699245.1 Pterocles gutturalis | reverse complement strand
AGCAGGAACAATTTCTGACTGAGAACAATAAAAAATTGGTAGATGCCAGGTTGAATTCATGTGTCAGCGGTTGCTGAATTCAACTTAAGAGCTGTAAATGGAACCAATCATCATTTCTTAATGAGATATATGAGAACAAAGAATCACAATGCTTGAATAATCTGTCACATCTCTATCAATGCTGCTTAAGCAATTATTCAGTTTGCTCAATGGTTTGACAAGGTAACATGACAAAATCAATTTACAAAGCAGATTAAATACAAATATGCTGTGCTCTGTTTCCACGAATGTCATTCTTAAAGCCGTATGTTTTTTTTTATCCTTACAATCCCTACTCAGTCATCTGTTTTCAGTGGTACTGCTCGGATGAAGTCCTGCGTGGCCCACAGTGACATTATTCACCAGGTCATTTGTCATTTATCCATCTCTGTTCTAATGACACTGTCATCCAGGCCTTGGCAAAAATGAATGATACATTGCTCAGATATACAGTGTAAGTATATTTTTCATTTAGTCTAAGGCTGTATTTTTCCAGGGTCTTTAAGGAAGCCTGCCCCTCAGCCCTTATTAATGCTTAATGTAAATCTTTCTGAATATTTTATTCATTTGGCAGCAGACATAGGAGAAACGTGGTATGAGTTCCCTAGGAGCTAAATAACAAGTGTTGTACACAGAGGTGATATGATCATCTATTTTAATACAAGACATTTCATCATGTTGCAGCAGACTGGCTGGGATGGTCCTGTCCCTGTTCGTAATGACAGGTATCTGCAACCACCGATAACAAGTTACAGGGACAGTCGCAGTGGGCACTAAATGCCATCTTCAGCAGCAGGAGTTCACTGGTTTTATCCTTTTCTTCCCTAAATGAGTCCCCATCCTTGGAATGTGCTCAGGTAGCCTGGTGTAATGAAGCTGTGGCACAAAAGGGATTATTTTTTTCCCCCCTGTGAAATATTTGCACCTCTCATCTTCTCCAGTGGAAACTCAAGAATGTAAGCTTTTTTGTTCCCTGTACAAATAACTCTGGGATTCCCTTGGTCCGTTTGTGTTTTATATAGTCTACAAGATGCTGTTGTACCTGGCTGCATATCTCATTATGCCTCTAACGTTGCATGGCACTGGGTTCTCAACAGACATGTCTTAAAAAATCGTGAGCACTTCCCTTTTTATTTCAGACAAGGCGACAGGGTTCCCAGCAGCCTTTTAAATATACCAGAGGATTGTGTCGTGGAAGAGAATTGTATTTCTTAACTTATCGTTGCCATATGACTCCCATTACTATCATTTCTGAGCAAATCACAGTCCTTACAAAATCTTACTGAAAACTCGTATGCTTATATTTTTGCTACATTTATGCGTGACATATGGAGTTCCAGTATCTGGTTACTCAGTTTCTGCTCAACATCTTGTATTTTCTGGTGACTGTTGAAGAATCTGAATACGTACCGTATTTCCTTATCTGTTATTGGTGTTGCTGGAGCCTTTATCTTGTGGTTTGTTGGCTAACTGTCAGCTACTCGTGGCTTCATTAAGAAACAGATGTACAGGTCTACACTTTGTTTTTGTAGGTGCACTTTTGACATATTGTAAATGTCCTTAATTGATTTTGTTCAGGATAATACCATCTGTTGGCATCTGTTTCTGCTGTGGCTCTTAGCTGAGTATTTGTGTGTATTGTGGTCTATAAGGTCAAATTACAGAGTGTTAGCAAGGTATTCTGTTGATTTTTTTTTTTTCCCCTGAAATAAAAGAGCAGAGTTTGAACATTGGACAACCTTATATTGAAATAATCTAATATCTGGATTAATACAATTTATTCCAAATGGCATATTTCAGGCAAGAATCAGGCTCTGTGTACATTTTGGTTTCTCTTAATTTATTGTTGGTGTGTCTGCAAATGTATCAGAGCTCCCAGACTGGGAGGAAAGCAGCCTTTGGGTTTATATTTGGCTGCCCTTAAACACAGAGGGCTGTGGAATAAACTTTTAGATCTGCCTGAAGCCTTGACATGAAACTCTGTCTAACAAACGGTCAAGATAAGTCATCTTTAAACATCACTTACTGTATCTGTAAGGTGGATGGGCTGCTTGTCAGCTTTTAACAGAGACAAGTGTGTTCTGATATGAAGCTTTTGGCGGCAAAAGCATCTCTGGACAGGCACTGGATGAGATGTCTGCTGAGGAGGCAAGTAGGAAAACGTGTGCTGTCTCCTGAGATCCCAGAACAAAGTCCTCCTGTTGTGTAGGCCACTGTCACGTTGGGTTGAGCTCTCTATCCTCATCTCAGACCTTTTTATTAGATTGCATCAGCACTTATGGGAGATTTTATTGCAGTTGCCGTGTCTGAACTGTGAAATGCAATAGAAATTCCATTTTCTGGCACTCCATGTCTCTGGTCCTGACAAGTGCAGGCAAGCATCAAGAAATATCTAGGTCGGCATTTATCTGTAGTGGCCTAACCCTGCTCCCAGTAAAAATAGTGGGAGTTGGCTTTTGATGTCAATGAGGCAGCGTTAAACCAATTTTGAGATGCTTATGAAGTCTTTCCTTCACTCCGCACTGCCCATGTGAGGTGGCAATAGAGGAGAAGTGGGGTCATGTAGGGAAACGAGAGTCCTCCAAATACCATTAAAGACAGGGAGCTGGGTGTGCTTAGTGTTTTAGTAGAAGTGGGTCACTGCTCTGAAATTCCTGGTGTCCCAGTGGGGCTGGATTGTCCTTAAACTGGAGTTTTCTTCCTGGTACTTCACATGGGCAGGATTCAGTAGAAAGACTTAAATATGGAGAGGCTTCCTGGCCATGCATGGGTGTTAGAGCTCACGGGAGGGTAATTACGAAAGCACAGGTTCTCCTTTCGCTTCGCCAGCTGGGTTCTTTAGCCCAGTGTCCTTGCTGTTGCTATTCTCCCAGTGTTGGTACCCCAGTGTTGGTACCCCCATACTGGTACCCATAGCTGGTCAAAGGTCAGGAGTCAGACTTTGTAAAGTCATGAGCTTTGGAGGTGATGTGGGCTAGTGGTAGAGGCATTCATTGTGTGGAGGAGCACTAGCTAATGAGTTGGAAGACTGGGGTTTCACTTCTGACTGTGTCACTGGGCTTTTTTATGACCTTGGAAAAGTTCCAGCACCTTGCTGGCCTGGCTTCCCCATCTGTCGAACAGTCACCAACTTACTTTGTAACTCGCTTGGAGATCTAACTAATTAAAGCTTGCTATGTGAGACGTTCAAAATGTACTGTGTAAGGTGGTGTTTTTGTCACGGTAACATGGTGAGAATCTCCCTTGTTGTCCTTAAGGCATATCTGAGTGTATTGGGAACTCAGCTGCAATGCTGATGTTTTGCAGATGATGCTTTGTGTGGGACACGCTTCTGCAAGAACCTGCTCCCTCTCCTAAAAATGCCCCTTACTCCAAAAAGAGGTGGACTGCCCCACCTCAGAAACACTAGAAATGGGACAGGAGAGTAAACCCAACCCAAATGCATTTTGTTTTCTGAAACTTGTTATTTTTCAGTGTGCTGGGAATCCCAGCAGGGCAGAAACACCTTCCAGAAATCTCTCTCAGCTCTCATCTCCTGCCTGTGGATGGACTTTCCAGTATTGGTTCACTGGTGGATAGACATTAGGGGGACAACTGGAAGGAACCGTAAAGCTGTGAGGCAGTTTTCCCCTCCTGTGCAATCCAGGTTATAAGCGGGAGTCAGAAAATACTGGTGGTATCATCATCACGCTGCCATCAGAGTGGGATTTGTGGGGCAGTGGATAAGGATTTGTACTGCCCTGAAGAGCCCTGTGGTGACAAGACAATGCGGTCTTGCCTCAAAGGTACATCTGTAGTGAAGGATTTGTACTGCCCTGAAGAGCCCTGCGGTGACAAGACAACGCGGTCTTGCCTCAAAGATACATCTGTAGCGTTTGCGATGTGTTAGTTAATTATATTTTTTAACGTCTAACAATGTTTGTGCCTCTTGGAAATCAGTTCAGTGACTGAAGTCAGCGTGGTGAGTAGTCACTGTGACCCTGAAGCGATAAGCTTTTTGAAACACCTTCAAAAAACAATTAAAGCAATTCGAGGAATGTCTTCATTGCCTTGTCTTCATGGGGAAAAGAAGTGGCACCTGTGAGATGCAGAATAGCATTGTGTTTTCGATCGCTGCAGCATTACTGTTTTAAAAAGCCTTTTTTGTAGGCAGAGTGCATTCCTGTTTTTACTCTGATTCTGGAAAAAAAAAGTAAAGTTAGAGCATAAATTGGAAAGTGGGCTTTCATTTGAGCTGCGTGATTTAGTTCTGCTGGTGAAGGCTGCTGCTGTAGAGCATTTGGCATTCATCAGAAAAATCTCCAAGTCTGAACAGTTTTATTATGCAAAGTTATATAGTTGGAAGGTAAAACACTCCGTCTTTTTCCACTTTGAAGAACGAGTGCCAGCTGATGGATGTCCTGTCAAGTTTCTCATAAGCTCTGCAGGGAAAGTGAATAGCTGTAGGTGAGTAGCTGTCCCAGTCTTCAACCTATGGCTGCTATAAGCAAGGAGCCCTGGGGGAAAAGGATGCTTAGGAGGGCAGCCATGCTCAGGAAACCATGTGGATATTCTCAAATAACGTGTTGCGTGAGGTCAGAGTTAGCAAACCACTGACATCTTCCTGAATTATCGTCCCAATATTTGGATCTTTCTGTTCAGATTTTATCAGCGCAGCTTTTTCTTATGAGACACTTGCGCTGCTCCAGTAGCAAAGCAAACGGCGACTGCACTTTTACGTGAGCACGGAGATTTTCCTGAATTGAATTTTCCTTGTTGATTTAAGGAAAATCAGAGTTCACTAAAACATTTAATAAAGCTTCACCCAGTTTAGTGCGTGATTAATTTGCTTATGCATACTGCCATGTGTGCTTATCCCCAAGCACATGCTGAAGTCCTTTTAGAGGTGTGAAGGCAAAGG
>NW_010145957.1:6533-9049 GCF_000699245.1 Pterocles gutturalis | reverse complement strand
AGCGCTGCCAGGCAGTGAAAAATCCTCTTAAAGGGACCAGCCCTATTTCTTCTCCCCGCAAGCCAGAAGGCCCTGAGCATCCCCAGCACGCAAGCCCGGTATCTGCCAGCCCTGCCTCCGCAGCCCCCCAGCACCCCTCCTTGCTGCCTGCTCCTGTGCACGTATGGGGCAGAGCCCACCGCAGCTCCCTCCGGTGCCACCTCAGCCCAAAACCCCGCAAGCCCAACACCCCTCGAATCTGGTTGTGCCCAGGATGCTCCTGGCCCCCGCTCAGCCCTGCACTGACCTGGGACATGGGCCACGCCCCTGGGGGCACAAACTGGGTGAAACTCAGATTGCAGCACCAAGGACAGCCTGAGAAGCCCCCACCAAGCTTCAAGAGCCAGGGCTGGTGTGGTTACAGCTGGCCACAAAAGGCCGTGATAGGAGGGTGCCCCCCACACAGGGCTTTGCCCTCAGCACATACTCCCCTTTGCTGCTCATCATGGGGGACGTGCCATCCCCCTGCACCTCCACCCTCTGCAGCACCACGCCTGGCTCCATCCTCACTGTTACTCACACCTCTCACCCACCACAGCACTTAGACATGAAAGACATATGGAAATGAGTGGCACTAACAAGAGTATTAATTAAAAAACCATCTGTTGAGCCAAGGAAAGCTTTCCCCTCCCACAGCCAGAGTTGGGCTGGGACAGAGCTTAGGGCAGTGATTTGGCTCCTTCGCAGAGGGATACAGCCAGAGGAGAGGCGGTGGGGCAGGGCAGCCCACAGGCTGGGCAGAGGGAGGGCACAAAGACATAACCGTGGAGCCAAACTCCCTTTGGAGGCCTTAAATCAACTCCTCATGGAGCAAAAGGCACACCAGACCCATCCCCAGAGCACTCGCCATGAGCAGGTCTCAGCCAGGCCCCCTCTGTGCAGTGCAAACAGCCCTGCTTCCCTGCAGGTGGGCACAAGCAGGGTCTGGGAGTGAACCCCCTTGATGCTCAAGCCCCTTCTTTCTCAACTACTCGAGGCTGGGTCAGGAGCTCCTGAGACCAAGCTCGTGGCCATACAGCAACCAGCAGCTGCTGCTGCATCCTTCTGTGGAGTCATTTCATGGTGGAAGGCCAGCAGAGATGGGAGTCCAGCACCCAGAAAGATTTGGGAGTCCAGCACCCAGAAAGATTTGGTGGCCAGTGCCATGGGCACATTCAACATCCATCTGGTCCCCAGCTAGGACCTTCCTACAGTGGCCTTGACCATAGCTGGGTCCCTACAGTGGCTCACATGTCCAGGACAGTATCAGTGGCAGAGGGAGCCTGTCCTGGCTGTCGTGTATGTCCAATGTCCCCAGCACAGCTTCAGGAAACACATGCAGCTCCCCAGCACCTGCTGCTCACAGGGCATCCCCTGCCGCTGGAGAGTCACGGGCTGCGGCCAGACATGAAGGCAGCCCAAAACATCTCTTCTCCTCTCAAATGACAGCCTTAGGATGGACGGAGCTTAAGGAAGGAGAACAGTGATGGAGACGTGGCAAAGGGAAGCAAACATCCAGGGTGGAAGCCTCCCTCAGCATGGGGCCAGTGGCCACAGACCCAGACAGCCCAGCTCTACCTGGAAGAAGCTGTAAGGAAAGCAAGAGGAGGAGCAGATTTTAGGCTGTTTGGCAGCTCCAAGCTCTCAGTGCCAACCCTTCCCACGAAACAGTGTGACAGGCCCTTACCAAAGCCGGCACTCACCGCATGGGACATAGCAGTCACACTCGCAAACGTCACAGCGCAGGAACCAGCGGGCCCAGCCTGAGCGCTTGGTGACACAGGCTGAGATCTTGATGCAGCCACGGTTGAGGAAGGCTCCCAGGTGCTCCTGGGTGCTGCAAGATGAGGAGCACTTCCCAGTAATATCCCGCTCGCTGATCTCGATCCGACCTCGCAGGCAGATCCCTGCAGCAGCAGGGCCAGAGCATGTCACAGGGTGCCCACCCACCCTACAGCCCTCCTGCAGCAGGCTGGGGGAATAGATTGGGAACATGCCTGCAGCCCTCCCGCCTGCTCCGCATGCAGGCACAGTGCCCCCTTGGGCTCAGCATGACACCCAGCAGTACTCACGGAGGCAGGTGGGCTTGGGCGTCCAGCGGCCATCAGACTGGCAGGCGCCCAGCAGCAGGAAGCCAGGCCGGCAGGTTTACCGGACCACTGAGCCAACCCACCAGTCGTTGCCGTACACCACTGAGTTGAAGTCCGCTTCGGGTCGCCCGCAGTTCACTGGGGACAGGGAGGTTCCCGTTGGCGGTGGGGGGCTAGCACCCTGTGCAGCCTGCTTGGCAGAATGTCAGCCCAAGGGGATGTGCCCAGACAAGGTTGCAAGTCCTGGGCCAGGACCAGGGTGCTGGGCAGGCTCGGTGGGTGCCGCAGGCTGTGTCCTCTTGTGGCCCAAGGACTGGGCTGCTGGAGAGACTCCATGTGTGTGTGCGTGGCACAAAACCTCCCCTCCCCAGGCTGGCTGCAGCAGTCCCTGAGTCCCCCCGCAATGCC
>NW_010145957.1:326-6519 GCF_000699245.1 Pterocles gutturalis | reverse complement strand
CCTCGGCAGAAGGACTTGTAGCCCAGCCAGCAGCAGCTGCCATTCCCACACTGGCTCCTCTTCAGCTCCTTGTGCTTCCCCTTGCAGCCCCCCAAGCAGATGGGTGCTGTGCCAGACCAGTAAGTATCCAGGTCTCCTGGTGCCGCAGGGAGACAGGCAGAGCAGGGCTGGGGCAGGGGGCTGAGGACCACCCTTTCGCCAACTCCCCAGCCCCCAGAGACTTGCATGGAGGTTGTACAAGCCCAGCGAAAGCTCGTCTCAGCCCACCCCCCAACCCCTGCTATGGTGAGGGGCGCATCCACTTGTGGCCCCCAGCTCTTCTACAAGTCAGCTCCAGCCAGGTGCCAGCAGCTCTGGGGCACCCCGTAAGCCTCTCTTCCCCCAAACACCCTGTTACCTTCCAGGTCCTCGCAGGAAACCAGCGTGGCCAGCACAGCGAGGAAGAGGAGGCCCAGTCCCATGGCGTGCACTCTGCCCTCCTCCCCTTGCCACTCAGACCAAAGGCCACCCCTCCGCTTGCCCAGGAGAAAGTGAACTTGGTTTCCATACACAAGACAGGGGATGCTGTAGGACATGGGGGAAGGGAGGAGACATTCCCTTTAATGCCAATCCTCTTCCCCACAGATAATCTCTGGCAGATTACCCAGCCTGGACCCTGTGTTTAAAGGGACACCTCCTCCCAGCCACCACAGCCTCACCTCCGCTCCCCACACCTCACACTCACGTAGTGCGGGAGTGCTGCAGTCAGGTGCAGCTGTGGCCCTGGCAGCAGAGCCCCAAGGCCAAGCTGGAAGTGCTGCGAATGCAAATCTGGCAGGATGCCCTTCTCTTGAAGGTATCCTTGGCCCAGCTCTGACAAGTACTGGGGAGCAAGGGCCAGGAAGGGGAGGGGAAGGCTGGGCAAGGCTCGACCACATTGCATGCCAGCAGCCCAGGGCTGGTCTCCCCAGAGCTAGCAGCATCCTCTGCCTCCCACCCCGCCTCACCCCGAGCACAAGGTGCCCAGCTCATGGCCCTAGCTGCGTTTCACTGCCCCACGTGAGGCACTCTGTGTGCACACCCCTGGAGAGAGCAGTACTGTGCATTGCCCCTCACACATGGATCCAGCCCGAGGAAATCTTCCCACACAGCCTGCTGCTCTCGTCACCCCAAGGGCACAGCCACAAATCACACCCAGTGTTTTTAATTAGAAAGTGAGCAGATGGCCAAGGGTTTAGTGTAAAGTGATTTCCTTCATTAACCTGGAATTCCAACAGCTTTTGCTGAACTGCTTGAGAAAGGAAGCAAGGGGAAAAAGTCAGGGTCCAGCCCAGGAGATCAGCAGGACACTCCCTGCCTCCATCTGGACACATCACCTCTACACCCTGGGCAGTGAGGGCCCAAGTGTCACTGAACAAGAGTGCCAGAGCAAAACCTGGCCTTCCAGTGCCACCTCTGGGGACGCAGAACATACTCTGTGAGGCAGTCACCAGCTGCACCAAGCAGCAGCACGTAGGACACGTCAAGAGATCCTGGCGGCTCACCAGTGCCCACCTCCCACACTGCAAGCTCCACGCAACTTGGGTCTCATCCTCTCACCACAACACGCCACAGCTAGCAGGGATGGGGTTAAAACAGACACCAGACACTGGCTGGCCTGGCACTCTGACTTTTATTTGTCTTGTCAAAGTACACTTTGCCCAACCAGGAGCCCAAACCCCAATGTGGGGAGGAAACCCAGGGAAGGACAAAAGCAGTAAGAAGCTCCCAATCCCCCAGCGCTGCAAGGCAGCAGTAGCCTGCAAGGGATAGCACCTCCAGCCCTCTCCTCCCAGAGGTCAGCGCAGTATAATGGGATCAGTGGTGCAAACACCACCAACAGCACCATCTGAACTACCTAGGAAAGATGATGTGCAGGGAAGTGCCGATGAAGGCAGAAGTAGAGCATGCCATCTCGTGGAGAACAAAGTACGGATGGGGAGAACAGGCCTGCAAAGGGCCACACATCTCCCCAGGGAAGAGGTTTCAGCTGCAGTGTCTGCTCAGCACACCATCCTGCCTGGGGAAATACTAGCTGAGGGCCAGGCTCAGCAAGGGCTGACAGCTGCACCGCAGCAGGGACCACATCACCAGTGACCAAGAGGGGAAGGCTTGTGTCTAAGGGCAAAGGCTAAGGCCAAGCCTCCTGGAAGGGTGGGAGAGGCTTGTTAGTCCCTAATCCCCAAAAGGAAGAGACAGACAGCTCTTTCCAGCTCACATCACCTGACCCACAACTGAGAGAGATCTGCCCATCCCCTCTCCCCATGCTGACCAGAACCAGCAGCCAGTGAGGCTGAGGCAGCAGAGGGGGAAGCTACACAGCTGCAGGTAGGTAAAAAGACAAGCTCAAGCCCTCTCCCCCAAGCATTTACCAACCTCCCCCAAGCATTTACCAGCCTCCCCCACTGGCACATTCCATGGAGGCCTGTTTCCACATGCAGAGAGGTAGGTGAGCACCTCACACAATCTGGATGCCCAGCTCCTCAGCTGTCTTCTGCAGACGGTCCATGACGTTCTCCTCCAGCTCCATAGCCAGCCCACCAGGTGCTGCCACCTGCTCCTCTGAGGATGTGCTGGCCATGACATAATACACAGTCTCACTCTCACCATGCTCATTGGTCCGGTTCACCACACGGATGATGGGGCTGGCTGGGGTGCTGGGTTCTTGCTCTGATGAGAGTGCTGCTCCTGGGAAGGCACTCGGCTGTGTTGGCTCAGGGTTGTCAGCAGAGCAAGCTGCCGGGCGCAGTGGGGCCACTTGCAGCTCAGCGATGCTGTTCTCCCCCAGGGCAGCCTCTGCTGGAGCCTCCAGAATGATGCCCTGCAGGTTACCCTCACCCTCAGACAGCACCACACACTCAGTTGAGCCATCCAGTGCCTCCCCTCGCTTCTCTCTGTCCTTCAGTAGCTGCTCTGTCAGCTCCACACTCTCGTAACGCACCAGCTGCAGCCTCATATAGCCATCCTCATGTTCCTTGTACCTGTGCAGAGACAGGCAGGGGTGATGGTACCAGGCACACTGCAGCCCCTTGCCAAGAGACAGGTGGCAGCCCGAGGCAGCAGCCAAAGGCCCACTCTAGGTTCCAACGCCTAAAAGGAACCTCTAGGTTCCTACCCCTAAAAGCACATCCATGTGGCAGCTTCTGTGCTCTTGCCAAGAGACAGGTGGCAGCCCGAGGCAGCAGCCAAAGGCCCACTCTAGGTTCCAACGCCCTATGTTACATAGATGATAGCGAGCAAGATGAAAACCCTTCATCCCCTACCCCTAAAAGCACATCCATGTGGCAGCTTCTGTGCTTTCTGCCAGGCCTCCATCATCACCCAAGCCCATCTCCTTCCACTGCTCTTTCATTGGGAGCATTTTAAATCCATTCCCTTCCCCTCACAGCTTTTAGGCTCTGGAAACCTGGCACTGACAGGTCTCTGCTCAAGCAAGATGCAGGATGTAGCTCCAGCTGTCTTGTGCTAGAGAGGAGGTAGTGAGGAGCTAAGGATGGGCAGTACCTGAAGCGAGGATGTCCCGAGGGCCATTTGAACTGGTGTTTCTTCCTGAGGTGGACAGTGAGGTTGTTTCCACGAGTGAAGCACTTGTCACAGACATGGCACTTGTACCGGGGCTCTGAGTCACCCTGAAGGGCAGAGAGAGGGATGTGAATACCCCATGAGCCTCATCAGAGGGTCTAGTACCCACACATGTGCATAGAAGGAGAAATCAGTTTCTGAGAAGACTGACATGATGTATCATTAAAGCACTAAGAGAGGAATGCAACCTGGCCTCACATTCCTTCAGCCCTGGTCAGCCCGGGGCATTTCACATGACTTTAGCTTTTTTCTCCTCACGCTGCTGTACAGCGTGTTGCACTTAGTGATTCTCAGCCTCCTCGTAAGAGAGTACACAGTAGAATAGCCCTCTGCTCCCTTCCCACCTCGTGGACTTTCCGGTAGTGGAGCTTGATGGAGCAGAGGGAACGTGCAGTGAAGCTGCAAGCCTCAAACTCGCAGCGATAGGCTGGCTCTTTGCTGTGCGTGTCCAAATGTTTCCTCAAGTCAATGAGATTCTTGCAGCTAAAAGGAAATTATAAGAGATCAAAGCTGAATACTGTAGTGCACACACACACACGTGCCTCTGGGTGCTTCTCCATCACCACTCTGGGAAGACAGAAAGCCCTGGTCCTCACCTGTAATCACAGTAGTCACACTTGAATGGCCGCTCCTCGCTGTGCCGAAAACGAATGTGATTGCGCAGGGAGGAGGGCAGCGGGCAGGTCATGTCACACAGAGGGCACTTATAATGGTTCACTGTGTGAAAGAATGGGTGGAAAACATGACCACAAAGCAGAAAAGTACACGTTCTTCTGAGCCTCAGTTGGGAGAAGGAGCCTTTACTCACCATGGTTCCTCATATGGTCACGGGCCAGCCTCTCTGTGGCAAATCTCTTGGAGCAGTGAGAACACTGAAACCTCTGCTCTGCAGCATCGGGGCCGGGGGAAAGGGGAGGGGGTGGTGAGAAGAGATCAAAGCAGAGAGAATAGCACAAAGAGCAGCAAGGGAGAAAAAGAGGTAGTTACAGTGGAGCTTCAGGCAGAGATACCAGACACTGACTACAAAGCCCAATCAAAAAACCACTTGCAAAGACCAATCTTCCTCCCCTTCGCACACCCTCCTTGTGCTGCCAGTGCAGGGACTGGGGAGCTACCATCACACACACATTGCCAGCACTGCACAAGGGAATGCAACAAACAAATCCCAGTGCTGCTGCCAGTGCCCAGCTGCTGCCTTTGACATCAGTCCTGGGTCCCTGCAAGAGGAACAGCTCTGGCTGCAGCAGTGGGAACCCTGTGCCGCCTTGTCAGCCTCCAACTCTCCAGCTTCTGCAAGAAGCCACTTCTCAGAGATTCATCAGTGTCCGAGTTCCCAGCCGTTAGAGAAGCCAGGCTGTTTCCAAGAACACCTGTGCACTTTGCTCTCAGAGAAGAGCTAGCTCTAGCAAATCAAATGACCCAGCCAGAGGACTGCTCACTACCCATTCCTCCCCCACCCACAGGAGCTTACGGTCCAGTGCAGTCTGACGGCGGATATGGTCAAAGAACTTGGTGTTGTTGGCAAACATCCCCCCACAGGTAGGACAGGCCACCACCTTCTCCTGTGTGTGGCTGCGCAAGTGCTCCCGCAGTTTGCAGCGTCCTTTGAAGGTGCAATCGCAGTCTAAACAGAAACAACAGAATTCCATTAAGATCCTGCACACATGGGCCACGATCCACAACTTCACTGCATGCCAGGTTTCCTGCTTCTGTTTTGACTAGCAAGGATCAGCTCCCTGCTCCAAAAAGCCACAGAGCAGGGTCACAGCAGAATGAGATCACTAGTGTTCAACTGGCAGGGGCCCTCCCCACTGCAAGCAGCTAGGGCAACTGCACAAACACAGGAGAGAGAAATTATTGAAAAAATTGAACTGGAACCTTTTCTTCTAGGTACTGATTAAATATAAATGAAAAGTTCAATATTAAGCACTCAACTTGATCCCCTGAAGGAAATTCTACAGGAACATTTCACTGTTAGGACCACGCACATATATTTTTGAAGTTTGAGAGGCTCTCTGAAAGCCTGCCAAGGAGCGCAGAGTTCTCTGGTTTGCAACCCAGCCCTGTGCAAAGCTCTCCAGAGAGGCCTTGCATACACCCACTAACCTTTCCAGCCACAGAGGACCACGTGGTTCTCCTTCCCTGCTGCCTTGTACTCCAGACAGAAGCTATGATCCTCCACATGCCGATAGAACCACTCGGGATTATCAAACGATCTCTGTTGGTGAGAACAGACATACAGAACAGGGTGAAAAAAGCAGCACGAGCTGCTCCCAGCCAGAGCACAACAGACCCTTTCACGCAGGTACGAACACAGGCATGCAGGTGAGCTGCAGGACAACAGCAGCTCTCCTTCCCTTGGTTGCCACATCACAGGAAAGCGAAACTAGGTCCCCTGTTCTCACCTCACAGTACTCCCACAGGCACAGAAAGTTCTCTTGGATCTCAGGGATGATATTGCGGCTCTGGATGTCCAGCTGGCAATGGCTCACATCCGACTGGCTCTGCAGGGCTCGCAGCCCCCACTGCTTCAGCTTGGTGTGGTAGCAGTGGAAGTAGACATGGCGAACGAGGTCATCCGAGCTCTCTGGGG
>NW_010145957.1:0-295 GCF_000699245.1 Pterocles gutturalis | reverse complement strand
CCTCCGAGCGCTGTGGGAAAAAGAACCCGCTCCCCTGCCACAAACACGTGTATTCCTCTGCAACACAAACAGGAGACAGACAGGTCTGACGGAAACCCTCCAGGTAAAGCTCAGGTTCCCGCAGAGAACCACCACGGCTCTTTTAATGCGATCCCAGCCCTGCGACAGGCAGCAGCGCTCTGCTCAGGGAGAGGAAGAGCCCTTCCACAGTGAAATATCCCAAAGAGGGAAGGCTCACGAGCCCCAGCGGCCCAGGCTGCTCGCTCCTTACCGAGAGGGTCCATCTCGTCGCGGT
>NW_010145956.1:0-58023 GCF_000699245.1 Pterocles gutturalis | reverse complement strand
AGCGAGCCCATGGAGGTAGTCCCTGCCAGTGGGCCACCCTGCTGAGAGCCCAACAGACTCTCGTGTGTCACTGTCCAGATGGAAAATGACAGCAGTGAGTCAGTGTGACATGAGGAGGAAGACAGAAAAAGAGGAAGCCCAGAATGTTGACTGTATTCTTGCAATTGTGTTCCTTGGCACACACAAGAGGGTCAGTTAGTATTAATGGGAATTTTTAGGGGTCTCAGCTGAAAATCTGGTGACTTTGATAGCTCTGTTGCGTGGGGCTTTCTCAGTGCTCCCAGATTAATCATCTGTCTTCTCTGTCTGGAAGGAAATAACCGGAACAAGAGCTTGCTCGCCACAAAAGGTACAGAGACTCTTGCCCTTTATGGTGCTTTTTAGGGTCATTTGTTGTGACATTTGCGGGTTTGGGGAAATAAGCACACTATAAAAAATAAACAAATGGAAGTCTGGTTGTTGTTCGACAACTTCAGGCTCAGTGGACAGAGAGGCTTGAGTAAAAGGCAGTCCAATTTTTTGTTCCAGGGCTCTTCAACTTGTCTTGTAAATCTCTTGTGCTCTGATGTATGCCCTAACCTGGCGGTGAAAGCACTGTGATAGACTGAGTAAAATCTCTGTGAACTTGTACTCTATTGCCAGGGGCAGACCAGAAAAATTACTTTTCCTTTATTAAAAAGAAAAAAAAACACAACCCCCAAACAAAGGCAGCGTCCCCCATTATATTGTTCTACATAAATGAGCAGCAAAAATCTGTGAAGATAAATTTTCTTTTAGGAAATAGTACTGACTTGAGGGCAGAATGCTGGGCAGAGACTCTGGAAGGCCAGGTTGTTTCTGCCACTTGTTCTGAGTGAGGTGGAGGAGGTCTCTGTTCTGCTCTCTACTCCTCAGAATCCATTTGGATCCTTCTAGAGAAGATGGATACATTCAGAAGAAGGCCATACTTGCTCCATCCTTTGGGGTTACATTAGCAAAAGATGCTCTTTAGTGGGTGGTCTCCTTTAAAAGCTTGATTTACTGGCTCGGCAGGTATCTGTTCATCTGGATATGGAAAATAAATGTACAGATATCCCAAACTCTGTGCTCACTGTAGCTTGACTCAGTACCAGTCGAAGTGTTGTTCTTTCACAGCATTCATGCCCTGTCAGTTTTAATGGTTCTGTCTTATAAATAGTACTGTAAGGTTATTGTATTTGATCAAGAACTTTCTTCAGGACACATCAGTTGAGTCTTGAGGAAGGAATTTAATTTAAAATTGTGATGTAGTGTTCCAAAAGCAGTTGCTATTTTTAACAGTTAACTGAAAGGTATGTGTATATATACACATGTATATGTATATATAAACTATACACCCAGTCATCAGATGTGCCAGAATAAATTATCTGGAACTTAACTTGTGTAATTTAACATTTTTACATTAAGAAAAATCCTAATGAGCCCTTTGCCAAGAGTTTTTGGAGGAAAATATTTTTTTCAGCATTTTGTTTTATAAACAGTATTTAATTGTTTCCTAGGTGCAGGGATTTTCATTAGGAAAGCAAGAGGCAGGTAATGGCAAAGCATACTTGAGCCAAAATGTTCACAAGTTTTGTATTTTTTAAGACCATATGTTTAAATTATGCTTGTCTAGTCTGACCTCCCTGTGTTACAGAGGTCTGAAATCCCAGCTGGGGATTCATACTTGGAAACCAAGAATCCGATGTCCCAGTTAAGTGTGACACCTGGCACACAGGCTGTGGGGAATGTGGTTGTTTAACATGCGAGTATTGTTACTGCAGTAATCCCATTCGGAATTATGAGCTGTACTCTAACATTTGGACCTCTTCTTAGAAGTATTCAAGAGTAGACGAGAGAAGTGTGCGGCTGTATTTTCTGTTTTGAGAAAAGTAATCAGAAGTTCTTTGTGCAGTTCTAAAATTCTTCTTTCCCCCTACTGGCAAAGCTGTATTAAGTATCAATATTCATTAAATACCACAGAGATGATAATGTAATAAAGCAATAATCCTCAGACCCACCTCTATACTTCTCTCCAGAAGAGCTAAGGTTGAGAATATAATTAAAGATTAAAACTCTGTTTGCATTCTGGAACATGGAGATATCTTTTTGTACATGATGGGGAATTGTATTAATAAGGAAGAGATCAGTTTCCAATAACTTCCGATACTAGGAGCTCATTTAATATCCCTGTTCGTGTTTAAGTTTCTCACGGTATTCCTGTAGCTTGACTTTAGCAAGATAGTGTAGCAGGAACTGTAAAAGAACATGTTGCTGAAATATGTGGCACTTTTGCTCCACAAATTAATACTTTTTTATATGAAGAAAAAAAGATTAAAAATTTGTTCTTTGTATTGTAAGACAATAATATTTACGTACGTAGGTTTAATTACTTTGCAGCTGTGTACCATGTAGATGGAGCATTAATTTTAGTATTTGGTATCCTGTGCACAGTTTGGATCACATCGTTGTGCTGTCTGCTTTTTATTTTTTGTAAATTGATGAACACCTGTCCTGCAGGTGTTTTGTGAAGCTGTTGTAGTGTAAGTTACAGCGTGTTGCTGTATGGTGAGGCTGCTTCTATCCCTAACTGGCCTACTGATCTTAACGGGTTCAGAGGTCAGCAGCACATCCTGCAGGGTCTTTTGATACTCAAGTTTCTAATATTTCACCTGGTTCAACTACATAGAAAATATCTTTAGAAGTTTCTATATTATACTTCATCAGCTTGTTGAATAACACTTTCCTTTAAAGAATCTTAGCCAACTGGTTCTTTGCTCTTTCATTTTTTTCCTGCCTATGTGTATGGTTTTGTTGAAAAGTGAGTAAATAAAACAGGTTTTTCCTCCGTGTTAAAATACACTGTAAAGTTTATTTAGTTTAAAGTGTAAAGTCAAATACTACTTTGTCTTGCTTTTTAATAAACTCCGTAATTTTGCACAGAAGGTCCAAAATATTGGCTTTCCCCCTCAAATACACATTTTAACTACCATATCTAACCTAGCTAGGTAGAGTACTAGTTCTTAGTAACCTCTGGTAAAAAGGATTGTGCTCATTAAGCAAGTGGTTTTGTGAGCATTGGTCCATTCCCTAGAGGAAAATCTATTTCAATTATAAAATCCATGCTGTGCATTCCAGGGGTTAGTATTCCATTCTTTGGTAAATACAGTGGTAGGGGGGAGTATGATGTAATGATGCTGGTGCATGGTATGCATTCCCCTAAAATTTTTCAAAGGAATACAAATAGTGTATATGTAGTATTTAGTTCCTTTGAAGGGTGATTACAGAATAATATGATCCTATTCAAACTGCTGCTGACAGTACTGCTTCAGAGAATAGCAACGTCCCCAAGTGAATTTTTTCAAACCATGTGGAATATAATAGAGAAAAATGAGCAAACAGGAAACCACTATTTTGACAGCTTTGTTACAGGAAGATAAGTGCTGAGAAATTCAGATCATAATGGATTTTAGCAGCTATTGAAATGTGATCGTTTTAAGTTATTTTAAGATACAAGCACGTTTTGGTTTGTTTTGGGTTTTTCTTCAGGTTTCCTTTCTGCCTACCAAGCAGAGATGACAACAGTTGCTTTTAGACAAGTTGTTTTAGGGAAGTGGGACTGGACCCTGTTAGGGAGAGACCTTTCGTTTTAGGTTTAGTGAGACCCTTGGGTACTTCTGGTTTCCTTAAATAAGTATTAAAGTTGTATCTCAGGGAATGGGAGGAAAAGTTATAATTACATAATCCTAATTTCTTCATTTTCTTCTCAACAGTGTTTCCCCACCACTGAAAGCTAGGAAATCTGTTTGTCTGGATTACTACAGAGTACCTTTGCCACCACAGTATTAGAAATTCCCAGTTCAGTTACCCTTAAACTCCATGGCAACATTTAATAGACGGCTTGGAGCTGGTCTGGCTCTTCTCAGATTCAGTAGCTGGGCACTCAGATCCCAAAGCTGAGGGAGGATCTGCCATGTTGTATTACAGAGTACGAGGGGAAATTCCTGGGTGATAACACATCATTAAACTTTCTTCAGCTGAGTTTTACCAAGAGAACAGCTGTGCATGTGGGTGTCACGTTGTTCTTTCTGGTTTTCAAATGTAGCACAAGAGAGTTAGCCAGTCCTATCGTTTGGATAAAAGATGATTCGAAGCTTTTAAAGAGAGATTTTTTTTTTTTTTTTCCTAATGTCCTGTGTCAGCAGCAGTGACAAGCAGTTTGTGGAGCGCAGTAGCCGGCTGTTCTCAGGTGATGAGCCTGCCGTGGCTTTATCCTGTTTCTTTTTGTGTTGGTTTACATACTGGGGGAAGAAGCAGTCTGCTGTGAAATGTAATAGCAATCTGTCTCTTTTAGTTAAGTGGTGTTTACTGTTTAGCAATCAGTATAATTTAACTGGAAAGAAAAAAAACTCCCAAGTATTGTTTTGATTCATAAGGGGGTTTATTAGACAACTCCAGTGAGATCAAATCCAGTAGCTTACCAGAGAGATAACACTGATTAGTCATCTTGCTGTGTGTGGCCAAAGACACTTTACCAAGCTCTGCTCAAAAAAAAAAAAAAAAAAAAAAAAAAAAGGAGAAGGGGGTAATCCAGTTGAACTTTTGATTTCAGTGTGAGAGGTAAATTCTAAAATGAAGTGCTATTAATTTGTTTAATGTCTGTGCTTTGTTTTCACTGTAATTCACTCAGGTTATCTATGGTGTTTAGCTTTGGAGCCATGTATGTGTTTTGTAACCTGTTTACATATCAAAGACAGAGAAAGGCAGCCAGATGATTTTTTTTTTTTTCCCTTTTTCAGTCTGTGGGCTCTTGAGGTCAGTTGATTGTCCTTTTCTGTGCCTTATTAAGGATGTATGCAGTTTCTTTAGTCAGTGTTAAACCAGCATTCAGACAGTAGGAGAAACCCTCTTATAGCATTAATGTATTTTGGGTTTTTCTATATATTTATCTCCAATCAGTAGAACTGTTAGAGCCACAGATAGAGCTGTATGACTTGGGGAGTGGGGTAGGTTCTCAACTAGACCCTTAAACTATAGAGAGGGAGCAGTTCCATAACATCCTGTTGTGGATTTTAGCAGATTTGGTCCCAGTACGTCCCAGTACGTGTGACATGAAGAATGGTGGGTGGGGAGGCTCTTCCCTGCTTCCTGCTCTTTGCCCTCCAGCAGCAGTGGGTCACAGAGTGACTTCTGGGCAGCTCACTAAGTGGTGTTAAATCGTCTGGGAACACTCACATTGCTGCTACTTGGCTACAATGTGACTTTGTGTGTAAGTTTTTTGGGTTTTAAGGTGGCTTTTTTTTTTTTTTTTTTTTTTTTTTGTGTACATTTTTTGTTTTTTAAGGGGTTTTTTTTTTTTTTTTTTTTTTTTTTTTGGGTAACAGCAGCTGTTCTTGCGGCTGGTGATGCTGGGTACCTCAGTCCTGAGTCAACACTTCGCTGTTCTGTGCATCTTTAGAAATGTGATTCTTTTAAAAAAATTAATCTTGATCTAATCTCCTAATATGTTGATGTATTTGACAGCAGGGTTTCTGTAATAATCTTCTTTGTTTTGTAATACCAGATCAATGCTTTTTTTTGGCCATAGTTTCATTTCATTCCATTAAGTACTATACAGCTGCATATTTCCTTACAAAGCAATTACATCAAACCAGCAGGCATTGATCAACACAGATTGTCCAAAGTAAAGATTTTGATTAAACCCAAATGTTCCTTATGCTATTCATTAACAGGATAATAATTTCTGTCCAGGCAAGTATAAGAGACAAGGGTCTTGGATGTTGCTTTAGCCCTTGTAAATTACCAAAATGTGCATTAGTTGTGTTGTAAAACTTTACAGTGTATTTTAACACAGAGGAAAAATCTGGTTTATTTATTCACTTTTCAAGTATTATTCTAACCAACCACTCTGGAAGGAGAGTGCATGCAATTAAGATTTCATCATTTCTTTACAGTGTCTAGAGCTTCGCTTATTAGGGTGTTCTGAGCTGTTGTGGACTGATAGTGTTAGCTCAGATGTCCTTCTCATGGACACCTCCATGAACGTGTCTGTCTTGAAGACATGAGCCAGAAGAGGCCTGGGGCTGATTGCTGTTGATATTTTGATGTCATATTCTGCAAGCTAATCCTGCAAATAGAATAGCTCTGAGTGTGCTGTGCAGCCCTATGTTACTGAGCACGGTGATTTGAAATAATTCCCATCTCCTTTGCTGAAGATGGGCTGGATCACTCCATGGCTGGGAGATGGAAACGCTGCATCTCTTTGGAAGGTTTGGGCCATGGACCAGCCGAGATCTGGATGTTCATTTTCTGGAATATGGCCAGATCCAGAGCAGCACGTAGCCCTTAGTGAATGTTAGTGTTACGGGGGATCGCAGCTCTCTTGTAAAAGAGCAAATTTCTGACTCTTTTGATGTATGTTTGCCTCAAAGGTAATGTTTGCGAGAGAACCGTGCCATTAAAAAGTGGCAGTTAATTAAATGTTGTTCCACAGTCCCAACTGTTAGAAGATGCCCTTGCAGCATTTAGAGCAGAACACTAATGTGGCACTGTACTTGCAGTAAAAAAGAAAGTTAAGGATGAAGATTTTAATGTGTAATTAAAGGCTACAAATACTGGTGTAACTGCTTGTTTCTGTGTCAGAAAAAAAAAAAGAAAAAGAAAAAAAGGAACACACACTACCAGGGGTTGGACTAATTAGACAGTGAAGAACAAGCTAGATAAGAGAGGAAATTTGTATGAACTTAATAATGATATCAAAGCTTTTACTAAAGCTGTGATTTTATCATATGATTGCTTTAACCCCCCCTTTTTTTTAGCTTTACTATTTGGGGAGGGGGATTAGAGGCTGCTTTACTGCAGCAATCAATTTGCAAAGAATAAATTAAAACTGCCGCTTGCCAAATTCCGAAACGCATTACAGCAAGTGTTTCCATCTGCATTGGTTGTATATTCCCTTGTCAAAGATGACAAGCAAAAAAGCAGAACCGTGATGAGGTGGAGGGAGAAGGTCTCTATTTTGGTGGTTGAGCAGGAACGGCGTTATTGCATGATGATATTGTATAATGCGGTGCGATATGAAGGTATTGTGAATGTGCTTATTAATGACTTTATTTCTGTTCCTCTACATGATTCCAAGTAACCTTTAGCTATTTGAGAGAAAAATTGAACAGCTAGACTGTGAGGTGGGATAGGAGGACTTTCAAATGTGAAACCCGTACTGTTATGGAGAAGGCAGCTCGAGGTGTACCACAGTACGAAAACTTTGAAGTGTAAGTCATACCTGAAAATAAAAGTAATTAGGAAGTCCCCTGTAGTTTTGACAGTAACTCCACAGATAGGGAAAGTTTTCCCAAGTAACAAACTGCGGATGGGGATTCACGTGGGGACTGAAGTGGCTGGTCACTGAGGACCGCAGGGGATGGTGGGCTGGCTGTGCTGCATCGACTGCATTCAGCACCCATCAGCTGACCGCAGTTTGGAGTTTGAGAAAGGCAGTTAAATGCCCTTTCTAACTAGAAAGGATACGTAGTAGGAGAGCGGCTTTGCTCTGCTTTCTTTACTTGATGTTAAAAATAACTGTTATTACTTTTTAATTTCACTTTAGGGCATTCTCTGGGTATTCATGTGTTCACAAGGAACCCGATGGATGGGTTAAATGAAAAAAGCTTGGTTAGCAGAATCTAGCTGATGACTTCATAGAGTTTTCCTCTAAACATGGTCTTCATTTGTAATGATTTGGAGTATTTGGGTACAATTATTTTGCTTGTCCCATATTCCCAACTGCCAGTGAAAAAGAAATATAAAGTGGAACCATGAGAAGTTTCCCTGGGTGAAGTGACATGGTTTTAATTGTTTTACAGATGTTGTTTTCTGTTATTTACTGTTATTTTCTTTCCTAGTGGTTTAATTTTGCATGGCACTTAGTCTTTGCTGAATAGATTTTACCTAGTAAAGTCTTAGCACTGGTTTTGTAATTTCAGTCATGTTACTGGGTAGGATGTGTATAGCATTTTGGAAAGAAGCATCTTAATAGTGTCACGCGTATTTCTAATTAGGCATAGATACATTTGCCGTGTTATTGTAGTTTATTTCCGTGATTCTTACTTTTGCATGGGCAACACAGGCAGTAAAACACTGTGGACAGGGAAGCCCTTGTTAATGTTGGCAGATTTAGTTCTGACTTTTTTCTGTGGCTGCATGCAGTTTCTTTATTGCCTGTGAGTCATGGCCAGGGGAATCCTGTATTAAGTCCTCTAATTTTAGCAACCAAAAGCATCTCCATGCAGCACTTTTTGCATTGAAATTAAATTTTTGCTAAGTTTATCTGGACACCTTCAATGAAATGAAGTAAAAATCACATTCATTGATCATTCTTCTCCATTATTGCCTATAATACTTTGTTTCCATCTCTTACAAAATGTGATTGTGGAATAGTGTTTGGCCTTTTCATTCTTTACCACATACATGTAAGAGCACTTAAATACCAAGATTCCTGACTAAGTTACTGTAGAGCAAATTACTGTTTTGTGGAGTTGCTCTATGCCTCAGTTTCTCCGTGTGAACTGTGTGAATTGTATCATCTGGGAATAATGTGGGAGTGCTGAGAGTGGCTCGAGTGACATTTGTACAACGCTGGGGTAAGGGAAGGCATTAACTCTAAGACAGATGCCTTCATACAGGGAAAAGTCTGGATTTTTGTCTTCTACTGTCAGTTGTGTAAGACCAGTTAATTTTGTACAAAATTCCAAGTCCAGGAGTGACGTGTTGTGAAGAATGAATGACTGTATCATTCCTACTTGCAAGAGCTAATAAGAAGCTTTAACTATCCACTGTCAGCATTCATTCTGGTAAATGAATGGTGATGAATTATTCCCTATCCTTTGTGTTCTTGCCTTTAGGTGTTCGTTTCAGTGATGGAAAACAAAGTGCATACACATGAAATAATTACACAGTAAGCATGGCTGGAACCTGTCAGTCTGTGTCAAGCTCCTTAGACTTCTTGAATCTCTAAATTGTTGAGCTCTTTTGCTGATGGTTGCGTTCAGGGTTTGGCGTTAAAATGTGCTCTAGAAATGGCAAAAAATACCCTACTGTTTTGATGTATCTTAAGTCAGAAATTAATATCTGTGTCCAAAATAGCTCTATAAAACTGAGGTCCCCTCAAGCCAAAAACCAGGCTTTTCTACTTTCCTATTTTACGTGCAGAACCTTCTTTCTTTTGGCTTTTGCATTTTGACAGTTGCTCACTAAAGATGATGCTTTTGCTCATGACAAATTTGTGTGTGACTTGTAGACAGGTCTTATAAAAGAGCCTTTTGTGAGGGACTGAAAGACAAATCAAACTTGGATCTAAATTTGGGGGTAATCAGCTACATGGCAGACTCATACTTTGAAGATTCATAATCCTATCTAACAGTGCTTTGCCTTTATTATAAATAATACCTAAGTTTAAACATTTACTGCTTTTAAACTTTTCTTATGGTTTGATTTTAGATTTAAGAAAAGAGGGTATTAGGCTCATCAGCCAAATGTCACTGAGGTGTGTTGTTAGCAAGTAACCCATAAATTTGAAAGTTTAGGAGAGAATTCCTGGTTGATAGTCATTGGTTTGGTGTCACAGTTACTGAATTGCAATCTGTCCACTGAGCGCACTGAGTACACCCCGTAGTTGTTAATTCCTCCGGCTGTTCTGTCTTTATTCTTCAGGTACCATCTCTGCTCACTCTGTGCCTGCTGCAGCTTTTTGCATTTTCTAGTAAAGGTGGCACTCACGGAAACCTCTGCTCTGGCAGTGGGTGCTCCAGACTCTCAGCTCTGAATTCTCTTTGATTTCTAGTTGGAGACTGAGTTGGAAGGGACCTCGGGAGGTCATCTAGCCCAGCGTCCCAAAGATGGTCTCTTGTCAGCAGCTAGATGAGATTAGCCATGATGGCTGAGTCGTGAAAACCTCCAGGGACAGAAGACTGCACTTGTAGCTATCATCAAAGCAGTTCACCTGCTTCTAGAGGTCCAGTTAGTGCTGGTCTTGTTTAAGCAGGTCAGCTGAAAAGCAGCATCTTGAAAATAACCCAGTTCTAAGGAGGGTTTGCGAGGGGGTGGCTGATGGAGGGAGAAAGATCTGTTTGGAGAAACTACACTAAGTAGTAATGTAGACTATAATAGGCTGCTTAAAAAAACACAGTGAGAAGCAGGTGAGGTAACTAAAAGGAGTGCTTAGGATGTGAAATAATATTTGTATGATTTTTTAAATCTACAATTTAGTTTAAAAGCAGTTTATATGTTGATACTTCCATGATCCTTTCTACTTTGAAAGTTGCTCTTCATTTAGACAGAAGGTTATTTCTTCAACAGCATGATTTTGTAACATAATAGATGATAAGCAAATCTCGTGCTATCTAATCGTAGGTATTTCTGAGGAAGTGAAACTAATTTCTTGACATCGCAGAGCAATGGCAGCCCTTGTATGCCACTTGTAAAATGAGCTTGTTGGCAGAAAATGCCAGGTAGGACTATTTAACATGTGATTATGCTTTTAAAATGAAAATTTATTTTCAGTGCAAAGAGAGCAACTTTAACACCACAGACAGAAAATCAATTATAATTTTTGCTAGTACAGCTAAAATATTATCTGCTGCTACTAATTTCTTTTTGTTATTCCACAATTGCAGTCTTCCCTCTGTTTTTTATTAAGTCATTGATGAGAATAGAAATTCTGATATTGAAGCCTGAGTGGTGTAATACCTTTCTTTCTCTCCTGGTATGTACTTTTGCACCTGTCTGCTGGTACAGCAGCATGGTTTTGTCATCTGCTTCTATGCCTGTATGTATGCATTTCAGCCACTTAATTTTTATCATGTCTTCTGCATCATCCTCCACCAGCATCCTCTTATGCAAGTGAACCACTATTTGCTTTTGCTATTAATTGCTTTTTTAAAGAGTCAGTGTCTACTGGGTCTTAAAGCTCTGACTAGTTGCAGCTTACAAAGTCTGTTTCCAGTATAACAGGATGGGTTGCAGAAAGGCAGTCAAAGCAGCAAGCCGCTGAGTAGTGCAGCTGAGGATGTAGCTATAACTGCATTTCATTTGTTTTCAGTCAGACATTCTTTTTCAGTTTTCCCATCTTCATGGTCCTTTTTCAGAGATGTTGTACAGGTGTTGGTCTTGTATCTTTTGCCAAGTACAACATTGTACAACAGTACTTGTACAATACAATCAACAACTAGTATATTTGTCTCCTTTTTAAAAATACCAGTAAAATGCCATTAAGAATGTGTCTGTCTTATTAGGTGAATTGAAATGTATTTTGTGTTTTGATGATTGCAATTAGTCAAAAAGTGAAGAAAAATTATTAGACAGAAGTCAAGTAGAGAAATGCGTGTCAATGCAGTGAGCAGCGAACGCAGAGTGCGCATGAATGGAGAGCTCCCTTGAAACATCTGCGGATTCACTGATGTTTGGAAATATAACTGCAGGACAAACCTTTGAGGTGATAGATACCATTTGTTAGTATTCTGTCTGTTTGGTTAGGACATCAGCTTCAACTGGTTTACTTTCAGTAGCTACATGTTAGCTAATTAATCATATAATTTGTTGCCATGTTTCTAGGTGAACCTGTATCCTGGTAGCAGCATGAGTTTGAGATAATGGTTTCCTAATGATCGAAAGAGCTGTAATGGCCCCGGCCCTCGTGGCTGGCTTCAACTTTCCTCTGGTTGCTTTTAGAAAAACCTTTGATATAAGGTTACTCTTAATGAAAGTTGTGTCTGCTGATGCGGATAGTTTGCAGCTGTATGTGTCAATATAGCTGAGTGACATTCTCTTCTTCATAGAGTATATTCTTAATTAAAACACCGTGCTACAATAATATATTACTATATAGTGTTGATGTGTTTGATATCAGACTATTCTGCAGCTTTCACTCTCTGATGAAGCAGAGTTTTTGTTGTTTTTTTTTTTTTTAATTGTTGGGGTTTTTTTTGTTTATGCTATCATCAAACCTTTTCCTAGGAAAATATAAAGCTCTCTGTTGGATGGAATACTACAGAAGGTTTGCCTGGAGAGTTTTTAATCAAAAAATTATTGAACTCTTTTTCACAAGAAACCTTTCAGCTTAGACAGTGTAACTGTATAACGTGAGGAGCCGTCTCAAGTAAAGGAAAATATATAGAGTAACTTTAAAACAAAAAAAATCAAAAGTAACCTTCCCTTAAAATACGCTATGATTTATCTCTGTAGTTAAAATTTTGTCTGTGTGCAGGGAATGTCTTTAGTCGGTGTAAAAATCTAATTAAATCTGCTCATGGTAGTGATTCATAGCTGACCCTCTCTTTGTTGGAGCATCTTATTAGAATAATAAACCACTCCCTGCTGAGAGATCCTGTCATTGACAGACAGGCGAGACACTTGGGCTGCTGATTAGAAAAGGTTGATCGGGCTCGTATTGTCTTCAGAGTCTGCAAGAAATCTTTTACTGTCCCTTCCGTAGCGGAACTTTTGAGATGCCATTTGGCAGAGTCCGAGTTCTCCCTTGTGACCATGTACAGTCCCATCCAGTGCCGGATTACTTCATGCCACTCATTCACATTACAGAGGGCAGTCTTTTTTTTTTTTTTTTTTAACTTTTGGGTTTTTTTTTAGATTAAGCACTGTGACTGCATAGAGACTTTTCTTCCTCTAATCTGTTATTAGAAATAATCTGAGAATTTTGAGTTTATTTTGGGTAACCAACTTGACATTCCTTAGAGGAATTTGCTTTTTACAAGTTTTGAGCTCAATATTCATGAATACTCAGGGAAACGGGCTGTACAGGTGATCATTTATTGGAGTGTTTAATCTTTCTTGGTTTTTTTATTCACCTTCACTTCCCTAGTAATTACAGAAGAACAGAATGATCTTAAGTGTCCTTAAAGGCTGGTATCAAGTATCCTAAGTACCCTTACCCTGAGAACTAGTGCTATTAAGACTTGTCTGTTTTTACCATAGCTCATAATTTTAATAAAGCACTAGATCTTGAAGTGGATGTTTGTTATGAGTGGCCGCTTGAAGTTTATTGGTGAGAATCTTCACTTCCTAGTCCTGTGTATTCCAACTTCTTGTTCTATAACGTAATTCTAAAGGAAGAAATGAGAAACATAGTAATGTGTCACTGTGAGGACTTGAATGAAATGACGGAGACCACAGTTTTAAAGCCTTTGTGTCTATGATGGGGTTTTTTTAGTTGTGCTTTTTCTCTTGCCTAATTTGCTCATTCAGGAGCTTCTGTTGTTATCGAAGTATGCTTAGATGTTAGCATGGTTACGAGCTTTAGAAACCCCTAAATACAAGAGTCCAGCAGAGATTCTAAGGTAATAGGTAGCACTGGCTTAGCTTGGATCTGTAGGAATGAAAACATTTTGCGTAAAAGCTATCTTCCTCCCAGTAGCTTCTGGTGGGTCATGAAGCATTAGAGATGGTAGAGTCAATAACTGTGCAACACATCCTACATGCATTGAATAATGAAGGGTGAAGCTCCGGTACGTGTGCTGATGCCTGCATTAGATGCAGACATGGCAGAGACAATAAGCTATTCTGGTTTTAGCTGAAGTTAAAAGGAACATATGGTAAGAATGAGACAAGTTTTCAGAGTACTGATCCATTGTGAATTTAAAGAATATTTTAAAATCACATGGTACTGCCTACAAACCATCAGAAAGTGATGGAAGTAGGGGACGCTTTTTTTAAAAAGCAGAAAATGTCAGTGCTTTGGTAACTTAACTGGTACAAACAAAACCTGTCTTATGAAATGATCCGCTCTGCTCTCCTGTTTTGAGATGTTAGTCATTCCCCAGAGGGTTATATCCTTTAATCTTCCCTTCCTCCCATCCTCTGGAATTTGAGTTGCCCTCACTAAGTTCTGGGACTTGGTGTGCCTGACATAAATGATCACTAAGATCTCCTCCTTCCAGCAGTGGTAGGTATATGGTCAAGTATAGTGTAGAAAAAGGTCGAACTGTGCAAAATGTAGTGTTTCCTATTCATCAATCTCTCCACCCAAAGGTAAAATCTTGCTGGTGTTGATAGCTATAGAATACATAATAGGTGTCATGCATCATCTGTTGCTTTTCATGGAGGTAAGTACTGTAATTTCCCCTCTGCTGAGGGAGAAATAAAGCACAAAGAAAGTAAGTGAGAAGACTTTGCTGTTGAAGTAATTCTTCAATAGCAGAGCTGAAAATAACATGTTATAAAATACTGAATTGTAGCTTTAGAAGGCTGAGTTCAGGAGCAACAGCAAGGAGTAATGTGCAGCGTCAGGATCCCAGCAGGCGGCCAGTCCCCCCAAGGGACCTTCCCCATCTGCAGGGAAGCTTGGTTTGGGAATCTGGCTGGGCAGGTGCACCGAAAACCAGCTCAGCCCGTTACCTTTTCTAGAAGCCGGACTGAACCTGATGCGTTATTTTGAGGCCTTTGTCAGAGCACCGTCTGGTGCTTCCTGGACATCAGCGGGTCACAGCTGAATCCTCTCTCCCTGGCTGTGTGATTGACTGGCGAGGGCAGGAGAGGTGGCTTCACCTTGCAGCGCAGACCCAGGCAACCCCAGGTGAACTCTGCTGCTGCAGGTGGGGGGGAGGGTGGGGACTGTCCATCTCTGAAACCCCATGGGGGAGAGCTGGGGATAGTTTGTGCAAGCTTTTTTTTTTTCTTTTTAAAGGCCAGCTGCATCTCTTGGCTTGAGTTTTTCCTGTATGGCGCAGCTTTCCTGTATGGAAACATGTATGTGCATGTGCAAATTCAGGCTAACAGGTGGGGCACAAATAGCTTGACAAGTTAGGAGTAATTCAGGAACCATCTTCGTAGTTAAATGCTGATGTCGTGTTTCTCATTCTCATCCAGACCCTTGAAAATGACTGTTGTTAGCGTTTATTGTTGGGCTGTGGAGCAACATCTAGTTTCAGGAAGAAGTGGTAATATAAACAATACATATGTGCTGTGATGTATTGCTTCTGAAATTCTATTACTACTGATGCTGCATAGTTAGGGAGGGCTGTTTTACGTCCTGAGGTATGTATAAAGGAGTTAATGATGTTTTCCATAAAGCACAGGCTAGTGACAGGCTCAGACAAGATCCTGGTGATGACTGTAAAGCAGATGCAGGCTTATTTTGTTAACCAGCTTTCACACATTCTAGTATCCATGTTCCTCTCTTGATTACTGCTGTGAATTAAAGCCATTTTGAAGAGTGTTCCACATGAGTACAAAGGAAGCTATTTCCGTGATACAATAAAATCTCTATGGGAATTTGACTGCAAGGTCTCTATTTGTAACAAAGTTTTCCTTATTAAAGTTACGCTTTTTGAGGTGGTGCACTGGAATGTGATATTGCAAACAGATGTCTCTCTGTGTTAAAAAACAAACTATGCACTGACAAAATTTGTGGTTTTTAGAGTGCATTAAAGAGGTATTCATATTTAACTTAAATGTGCAATTGTCCAAAGACTCTTTGATTCAGGGGCAGGTTTGCATTCTATAAGCATTCAGCATGAAAACCTGCGTGCATTTGTAGTGTCACTGTCAGCTCACACCTTTGAGGACATTCCTTGCAGGTTTACACCAAGTTGCTTACCGATGGATTCACAGTAGCACTTAAGAATTCAAATTGTGTTTGTTGTATAAACAATACAGTGTAAGTAACAGATTTTATCATAAACCAATATTTTATTGTTGTAGTAGAGTGACCCCAGTGTACAATATTCTTGGCCCACAGTGCGTGATCCCGGCAGGAATTGTGCTGGCGCACAGTGTTTGCAGCCGCACGGGGAGCTGAATCAGGAAACTGGTTTAGATTTAAACCAATACTTTTTATTTTTAAGCCAGATCAGTTGTGTGATCCAGCTCTCCCAGCACAGCGCAGTTGAAGTGGCTGTATGCTGCAGCGTGCAGGAGGGGATGTGTCAGTGCCTTATGTCACTGTTGGTGCTAAAGGCTGAAAATTGTTGAATCACAGCCTCAGGTTTCTAAATGTCTTTGTAAATCCAACCATTAAACACTCTGTCTTGGCTTTTAGAGAACTGTCCAGATGACTTTGCATGCCTTCTTAAGTGCTGCACCAGGTTTGGCCTTTTGTGAGTGAGAAGTGCAGATGGTTAAGTGTTTACACAGCTATGTGTGCATATGCTTTTGAAGCAGACCACCCTGTGTTTATATGTAAACACTTCTAGACTATTTAGGCACACAACTTAATCTTTTGCATCCCCTCAGTAATAAAACATAATTCCTC
This sequence comes from Pterocles gutturalis, assembly GCF_000699245.1. NCBI lineage: Eukaryota > Metazoa > Chordata > Aves > Pterocliformes > Pteroclidae > Pterocles > Pterocles gutturalis. The sequence continues at coordinate 41,768 of NW_010145956.1, read as the reverse complement.
TATGGCCGAAATAACATCCCTAGCAAAGCTGAAAACAAGCTAACTTGCAAGAATAAATGGAAATCTGCCTTCTTTCAGGTTTGGAGTTGAGTCTTTCAGGGCTTTCAGAGGCATGTTGTCTCACTTTGCCACTGCAGGGTGGGGCGGAGTTGGGCATGAATCTCAGCAAGTTTGTTCCTTAGGACCTTTACCCAAGGATCTTTGTCCGTAGTTATTAGCAACTTTGTTCCTTACAATCCGTGGATTCTAGGTTGCTTCTTCCCACACGTGTGAGTTCGTATTACCGAGACACTCCAATGCCAAAACTCCCTCGTGCTGATCAGATGTTGTAGCCTCAAGACTGAAGAACTGTGTATAACTCGAGAGACTCAGGTTTGCCCCTTCTGCCCTCAGCTTACCTCATGGTAGTTAGAAGTCAGTTAGTCGTTTGTAAGAGGTAACGTTTCCTTTATAGCGTATCACGAATAAAGATTTCACAGCAGGAAGGGAGGCATTGAAGGAGTAGCAGAAGACTGAGTTGGTGTGCAGGTGAGAAGGGAACAGAAGGAAACAAGAATTGCCAGGAGGAGCCTAGCTGGAGTCTTCCACCAACAGAAACTTGGAAATTGGGTGAGAAGAAAGAGGAAACCACTGAAGCAGTATGTTCGGAAAGGACAAGAGGACAGTGCTGATAACTGTAAGAGAAGACAGCCTGGCAAGGAGGTTTATAGCTAGAGGAGAGCTTGGTCAAAACAAGCAAGTGATTTTAGTACAGGAGCCGAGAAACATGAGCATTTTTATAGAGGTTCTAGAAAAGAAAAGAGCAAGAGCCTGAGTTAACAATAGGAAAGAAGGAGAGAGGAAAAAACCAAAACCAAACAAAAACCCACCACACCACCCCAAACCAAAAACCTGTGGAATTTGGGGGAAGAGGCAGAGACTTCCAGGACTGGTGTACAGACGTAGTGGATTGTGCCAGCTGCCTAACTTAGTCTTGAGACTTGAAGTTGCTTTCTCAGTGTGAAGAGTTCTTGAATTTCTTTTCACACTCTTCATTGCCTATCCAAGCAGGAAGTGTCATCTCACAGAAGCTGGCAGAGGTCACTTTTAATAACTATTGTTAATTGATGCTTCTGAAAAGCCTTCTATCAACTTGAATTTGCTGCCTGCAGAGACTTGCTCAGCAGGTAGCTAACTCAAATTAAAATCTTAATTCTTTGATTAATAAAAGACACTAGAACTGTGACTACTTTGTATGTTTTAAAACATAATATTTCTCTAATCAAGTTGCCTGAAAGCTATTTAGTCTCAGTTTAAAATTTATAATATTTGAAATCCTGCCCCTGCTAAAAGCTTTAAGTAACGTATTGAGCCTGGTTCTGCAAAAAATAGCTGTTCCGTAGGTCCTGGAGTGCAGGCAGGCTCCTTGCACCGATGCCTTCATTCGTGAATGCTGCATATGCTAGCAAGAGTCTGCAGGGCCAGCCCATGCTTTGGAAATACCAGACATGTGAAAAGAAATTATTAGCTGTGTTGAAAATAGTAACTGAAAGACAAAAAAATATTCAGAGAGCAAGTAAATACTGTGCTAGTAACTGAGAGAATGTGTGGAGAGTTTCCCCTGCTGCTGTTCAGAATATAATGAATTCAACAGAATTGTAGAGTTTATCTTCATCTCGCAAGTGGTGTTTCCACTGAGTGTATAGGAAAGATTGTGCTCTTTTATGTTAGGAATGTGTATTTTTTTCTCTCTTTTTCTCTGTCTCGCCAAGATCATTTAGCAAAGTTGTCTTTCTTCCTGAAGATCTCCTCAGAAAATTATTGTTAATAGTTCTAGTTCTAATCTTTCAATTGTTGTATTGAGTGGAAAAAATGAACAGCATGGAAGTGAAACACTGTGTGGGATAAATGCTATTTAAATCTTGTCTAAGCTGTTAAACATCACACTAACATTGGATCGCTGGATCTACTCCAGTAAAAATAAAAAAAAGAGAGGTGACATTAGAGAACTAAGCCATCTGTCCAGTGTAGAATTGAAAGGCATTTATAATGAATTACTTTTCTATATTACTGTTTGGGGACCCTTTGTGTGAATCAAAGAGATGTTACAAGACCGTTTATCTACAAAGATGGTTCCTGAGCTATTTCTACCTTGTCAACCTGTTGTTTTAGTAGGAAACTTCTCGTTAAGCATTTTGCATAACTGATTAGTCCCTTGTAAAGAGTATTTTCTGACTGGCTTCCAAAGTGTCCTCTGTCCCAGGCATTGTTCCTCTGATACGGACTAAAGGGTTCATGTGTATGCTTATTGGCACAATGGCAGAGATTTTTCAAAGAATATCTCTGTTGCTTTATTCTAGTGTTGATTTTTCTTCATGTTCATAACAAGACTTCATTTGGAGTGTAACATCTTGAATTAATTTTAGTTTTTGCTTATGGTCACGAAGTAGATTGTTGTGTTTTGACTTTTGCAGTATTAATATAGCATGTTCATAGAAAAAAGAATTCTACTCCATTAAAATGGAAATAACAATTTATAGTGTTGTCAGCCTTGGAGAGCGTCTGGTGTCAGGTCTGATCGTACTGGCTGGTTCTGTTGCACATTCAGATGCATACTGCTGAATGATACTATTTATCATTTTTAAAAGAAAGATTTTCTGTCAAAAATATAATTTGAAAACCTCCTTGAAAATTATGAATCTGTGTCATGAAAGAGAGAAGTATGAGAGAAAATGGGAGAGGGAAGTTGGTACAAACCTGCTGTTAAAGCTTCTTCAAAAATCTTCCCTGTGACCAGTGAAATTACATTAGCAAAATTGCTTTAGTGTTTGGTATCATGATCGGAAGTCCTGTAGGTCGAGTCTGTTCTTTTCTGACTAGGGTGCATGCGGGTCTGGATTATGCTGCAGGTATTGATGCAGTTACTTGAAGCTTTTTTTAATAGAATGGGACTAACTTAGGATGTTGGCAATTGTGAGGTGTTTGTGTTGTCTTTAGAGGCCTAGAAGGATAAGTAAGATGAATTGGTGTCTGTAAAGAGTTTAAATACTGTCCCGTAACTGAATATGGGGATTATTGGGGGTGATATTTTACAGTCCTTTGCAGTCTGTCTTCAGACCTTTTTGAGCATCCTTTGCATGAAGCCATGGGGAGGGAGTTTGTCTGGAAACTCTGTTCAACCATTTGTGGGTGGAACAGTGTCTGCTCTATGACAAGAGGAGAAACTACTACCGTATAATTCCTTTTTTTTTTTTCTTAAGATTAGTAAGTGGCAAATGTTTGAGCAAATCTATTTCCATTTGCTTTTCCCTGCTTTGTGTCATTTCTTCTGGGTTTGTAAATACTCATTCCAACCAGCATCTTGTGTAAGCAGGAGAAAACTGAGATGTGGTAAGTACATTGAAAGTTAGAGTGCTTGTTGGCAAAGTAAAATTAGACTTTTCTCCATCCTTAAGTGCTACGCTTCTCTGAGACTGTGTAAGAGGTTCTGTAACGTAAATAGGAACTATCGTATTTTTGAGCTAAAACTGATTGGACAGAGATGTGTAAATTGTGACTGCTTATTTTGGCACTCAATTAATGTATTCCAGTTCTGCAGAACAAGTTCCAGACAGCAGCTTTTTCTCTGACCCTCTTTCCAGACAGTCTCAGGAGTACACTTTATCTTGTCTTTATCATATGTTCTGCAGTTTCCTCTAAGTCGTCACCAGTTACACTTTTACTTTGCTGCATCTGATTTATCATATCCATCCTTTCGCAAGATGTTTTACCAGATGTCCTCTCTGAAGGGCATATCTGTAGAAGAATTTTGCCTTAGATTAGGTTGTTTGTCATTTTCTATTTGAGGCCGCCATGTAGTCAGGCTAATTTAGTAATTATGTATGCATCTTTGAAGAGCCCTTCTGTTCCGATGAGTCCTCAGGAAACCCTGATGTCTACTTGACAAAAGGCAAAGGGGCAAACCAGAGGTGTGTATATCAGTGCTGCTTGATCATACTGGTCTTGGATTTTTCTCTAACATCCTCTTGATGAGAAGAGAAGGAGAAGGCTACCAGCGTGGATGGTCCTGACAGAGTTGCTGAGCCTTGCCGAAGTAAAACATTGTATTTCCTTAAGTTTGTGGTCTTAGTTTTCTTTTTTTTTTTTGTCAACTGACTTATGAAAAGTGGTACAAAATTAACAGGCTTCTAAGCCCTAAGGGTCGTAGTAACTCACCTTTAAGTTCTTTCAGGAGCTGGTTAATACAAATGAGGAGATTTCTCTTTTGCTGTATGCGTGGTTTCACTTAAAGGGAAGACTCTTGAGAAGTTCCCTCTGAATTCCCTGTTCTGCCGTGTACTGCTCAGGTAGCAGAAGGTGGTGGTTGGGTTTGAGACAAGTTTTAAGGCACACGGTCAAGACAACTTTCATATTTAAAAAATAATCAGTTCTAAGAACGAACTGAAGAATTGGTTACCTCCAACCAGCCTGGATCACATTTTCGAAGGATAAACGTACATGTCCGCTGGGATTTTTCAGCTGGATCTAAGCAGATTAAATGCCTAAATTGAACTGTTGTTTATATGATTTAAAATTACTCACATTTTCCTTCCTTAATTCATATAGGTTGTGTCAGTGTCTTGTTGTATGCAACTTCTTTTTTTTTTTGTTTTGTTTTTTTTGTTTTAACTTACAATTGCCAGAAGCTTGGAAAATTAGAAAACTCAAGTTACACGATAATCTGCATCGCAGTGTGCAAGGCTGTGACACATTCCGAACCACATACTAATCAAGAAACACAGAATCTTTTTTTGCCTATTTCTCAGTCAGTCATCTTTATTCACGCGCAAGCCATAGCTGAATTTATTTGCGGAGCCCAGAGTAATTGCATTTACGAAATGGTATAAACTCTCATGCTGTATAAAAAAACGGATGGGATTTGGTAATGTTTAAAATTAGTTAGGTGCGTACTGTTGATGTGTAGCTTACTCATTCTGAAGCAGTGTCTTATGGGTCTCCTCTTTCACAGTGCTGAAGAAGTTCTTGGCTTATGGATGTTTTGACTTTGCTTATCAGCAAGCAAGCTGTTAATGAGTCATTCAAGTGAATGGGGAAACTTTTTTCTGCACAACTAGAAGTGCGGATTAAGATTTTTATGCAAAATTGTCATAACTAATTCTTTTGTTACTTTTAAAAGTGGGATGACTCTACCAGCTGTGTGAGTGTAGCTTTCTTGGGTTTTTTATATGATTTTTAATCCCTTGCAAAATAGCAATTGGAGCATAGCATCTCATTGTTTTTTGGGGTTTTTTTTAGCAACTAACATAAGAACAGAATAACTTTGAAGAGCAAGAATTCAACATTTTTTTTGCCTTTTGCCTTTGCCTTGAGCAGGTTAAAGGGAGATAATTAGATTTTTTCAGTTTTACTGTTAAAATACCTGGGGCAACTGATTTTTCCAAAATATTTTTTTCAGAGCACGTCTGTGGGCTAGCATGAAACCAGTTTATTCATTCATGGATCTGTGATGAAGTTGCAGAGTTTGTAGATGCGTGTGATAACAAGGCAGTAGTGCCTCTCCCTTCTGCGTCCTTCAGGAGAACTGAAAGCGTACCAGAGGATAGATCAATGCACAGATGATACACACTGTCACGTAAACTCTGTGCATTTGCATGTGTCCAGAGGAATGGCTGAAGGATGTGAGACATGCCCATGGGATGGGGAGATATGCCCTGGGAAACAAGGTCTCTGAAAGGAAGTTTTCACTGTTAAAGGATGTCACCAGGGAGCAAAGACAGATGTGTGCTGGCTCACTTTGGCCTGTATAACCAGAGGGGTTATACCCAGCAGAAAGGATTTTACCTTTGTGTTTGATCAACCCAGAGAAACTCCAGGAATGCACTAGCCAATTTCAGAGTCACTGGTGCATGAAATAAATTGGAAAGATTCAAGAAAAAAAAAAAACACAACCCTAAGAATAGTCTGAAGTCTTTAGGAAAACTTCTATCTGTTTAGTTTATCAAAGAGAGGGTAAGGAGATGATAACGTATGAATTCCTGTGCTGGAAGAGTAATTGTGATAATGGATCCTTTTAACTTCCTGAGGCAAAGGTATAGAAATATGATGGCAAGAGTTTGAGGTTGACCGATTTGGACTAAAATGGATGCATGTTTTTAAGGGCAGAGGAATGAATTTTCAAAACAACTTAGATGGGGCTTTGGTGTATTTCCTCTTATCAGTAACTTTTTGAAATATGTTTACGTGCATTTTTGAAGAATATGCAGGTATCAAAGAGAAAATAATTCAGGAAAGTTCTGTGGACATAGTTAAAAAGCAATAATCATCTGACTCTGGGGCAAGGAGAACGCGTGTTAATACTCTTGTTTTGGTTTGTTCGGTAGATACGTTGATGATGTGATCAATCGCATTGATAGGATGTTCCCTGAAATGTCTATCCAGCTATCTCGGCCAAATGGAACCTCGGCAATGCTTCTGGTGAGTTGGATCATTTAATCCCTTTTCTCAAGGGATTGAATTACTGTTCCTAAAGTGCAGGTTATTAAAGTTTGGGGTTTTTTTCCAGAAACATGCTGTTCTTCATTTGTCGCAGCAATGTAGGATCTTTTTTGCTCTTAAGCAAATGAGTGATAAAAAAAATTTCACCTTTAAATGAAAGACCTGTTACTTTTTATTGTTAAATGTGATTGTAGAAATATGAGTGCAAACTCATCATGATAATTAAGAAGGAAAAGGCTGGTGGGAGGAAGAAAAGAAGAAGGAAATCAGTATGATTTAAATTTGTTCAAATTGTTCTTGGGTCAGTGAATTTCTATTCTATGATGAAGTCAAGAATTTGCTTTTGAAGTAAATGAGCAGTAAAGGCTGTATTAGAGATAAACAAGTCCAATACATTTGACTTATTTCTGCCCGACCAAGCAAGATTTCATTCCGAAAGAGCCTATTGTTCACATCAGTTTTCACAGGCAGCTGTTGTTCTTATAGCAAGAGAAGTCTTTAAAGCTTTTACTCTGAGACAGCAATGCAGAAGCGGAATTTGTAGCATGGCAGTTGGATGCTGATTTTCCTCTAGTAGGACGAAAGGCAGAAGTTGCATCTTTTGCAAACGTTAAATACACTGCACAGGTGAAGAACTGAGACCGCATCAGTCTTTTCCATCTCGGATTTGTCATGACACTTGCTCTTATTTTTTCCTTTCTTACATAGGCTATTAAAAAAGTTTTGGAGGTAGTGTACATGGGAGTATATTTCTTGCTTCCAGGGAAATGGTAAAATGAATATGAAAATCAGATATTTTGTCGAAACAGAATTGTTGAGTCAAGATAAGTCAACGTTAAGGTCATTTCTTAGATTTGACATTGGTTTTAGAGTTTGTTTACTTTAGAACACTATTATAGTTAGATTTTTGCCTATATTTTTCAAAAGTTCTAATAATTTCTCTGTAGTTAAGTATAGCTGTGATTATGTTTAGTTTTAGTTAATCAGCTGCCTAACATCCCATTATTAACTTTCTTTGAGCAGCCCCAAATTTGCAAGAGATTAATTGAGTCAGAGGTTAAAATAAACAGCTGGCTTTAAAACATTTAATCTGCAATTGTTGGATTCACCAAGTGGAACAATATATTCCAGAAAAGAATTGAACTCATCAGTGCGGTCTTAAGAAGCTATAAGTCTTGGAAGCTTTTGCATTTCCTCTTAAGCTGACTTTACATTTGACTGTTTTCCTATAGAAAAATGTCTGGGTTTACTGCCTTACTTTGAAACCCTTTCCATTCTCTTAGAGCCCCTTTTTGCATATGGTAAGTGCCTTCCACTTCTAAGGGCTTCTTGAGGTCAGAAAATAGATGACACTTTTCAAGGTTCAGGTGCAATTAGGAAATCAGGTAAATTATCTTGTGTGTAGCTGGTTAGGAATAAGGTGGGGTAGATGGGGTAATTGTAAAAGAAGCGGTTTTTACAAGCAGTGGTAACCGGATTCCATGTTGCAGTCACTCTCCAAATCAAGGACGCTATTGCTGCTACACGCCAGCAGCCCTGTATTGAACCAGTGGTATGTGTATTTCCTTTGGATCAGAGATCAGAAAGATTGTTTTTAAAGTATTTTGCATGTGATTGTGTGATGGTTTTATCATTTTTTTTTTCCTTTTAGGCAGGTTTTCCCTCTTTCCCATCTGTCTCAGTTGATGTTGCCAATATGGCACTTTCCATCTGGCCCCAACTGCTACAAAAACTTTTGCTGTTTTCAGCCACGAATCATTCAGTGAAAGGTGCTGCAGGATGGGCAGTGTGAAGAGCACTTCCCCCAGAATAAGGGAGGTTTCTTCAGAACTTGTGATTTCTCACTCTGAACTCATCCCAAGTTAGATTTGGAGATGCTCCCTTGCAGCAGTGTGGTTTACCGCAATACCGAAGGATTCAGATAGCGCTTATTTTATTTAAAAATATTTCATAACCATGCTGTTTGCCTGGAGTTAATTAACTAAGTGTATAATCCCAACCATTTTCATCCTTGGAACTGTTCATATCATGCCTGCTGTTGCTTATGAAGGTCTTTGACGCACGGGTCCAGTTGTTATATTAAAACATCTTTAAACATAATCATCCTATTTACCAGAAAAAAAAAGAAAAAAAACGCGTATTCATTCTCAAAGGCCCTGGTAAGCACTATACATATTTTAGGAATGTGCAAATGCTTGGAAGGAGATGGGGAAGAAGGGGGAGGGAGTGCCTGTGAGATTCTTTGAAACTTCAGAATAACTGGAGAATTTGCCAAACAAATCATCTTTAGGAAGAAGACCTAATAGAGAAAGTTTGAACCCCAGACTCTACAACTTCATGCGCGCGTGGAAATCAACTTACGTCCTTAGCTGTAGAGGTGGGACTTCCATGGTCTAAGATTCGTCTGGTGTTTCAAGAGGAATAATTAGCAGCTGTGTGAGCCTGCTGGTCAAATCCTCTGGCAAGTAACCTTTGTGAAAAGCTGGGTTCTCCCTAACCAGGGTCCAGCTTTCACGTAAGCTGAGAACTTTAAGCAAAAAGAAAAATAAACTATTCCTGAGAGCATGAATGCTGTGTCTTGAAAGGTTGCTGCCTCCTCGTCCTTTGAGGTTGCTGCTTCCTCCAGACAATAAGGAGGTTTTTTTATGCTTTAGATTTATACACAGCAATTGTGCCTCATTAGTCTGGATTTATGCTACACAGACCAAACACATAAATAATTGAAAACTTTCAGAGCGGTGTGAAATCCTCAACTGATTTTAAAAGCAGTTTATCATGGCATTTCAAGGTGCTGTTTAATCCCAATCTTCGCCAGTGATTTTTCAATTAATCCTTTAATCTCGCTGTGCATAAAAAAGACTAAACATAGAATTATATCAGCTTTAATACCAGTGTTATACAAAATTAATTTCCAGCTGCAGCAGAGGGAACTGCGGACTCCTTAAGGTTTTTGTGAGATTTTGTTGCTCAAATGCCAGGAATTGTAAATAGATAAACCTCATCTTGTATGTTAAGAAAACATGAACTGATTTTTAATTAATTAAAAATACTTAAGATTTTTTTTTTCCAGTGGTTAGTTGTATTCTTAGATATACATTATTTTTTCTAATAAAATAATTGGATGGTATATGTGATTATTTCACACATCTTGTTTCCGTAATCAAAAATCAGTGGGTTTTTTGTGTGTGAAACAATTCCTGTGTACAATTCATTCGTTAATATCAGAAATATTTCAGAAAACAGTAAACATTAGCCCCACTTTTCCAGCTGACAAGTATTACTTCCTTAGGGTCATGTACCTAGCTAGTCCTAGTCAGGTTTAGAAACTTAATTTCTTGTCTTCATCTGGGAACAACTTTGTCTTTAACATCGTTTGTATCCCCAGTGTTTGTAAAGCTGTATAAAAGCACTACTGTAGAAGATACAAGCACTGGGTAAATATTTTTACAGATAGTTGAATAGTTTTCTGTAATTTGAGCTGTTCCTAAACCATACTGATATGTGTAACTAACTTCCAGTTTGAAAAATCAGATTGTTTCTGCCAAACCAAAACTCATGGCAGAAATCAGAACAACTTCTTTTCATGTTATCTTAGAATTTTTTTGGTGGTAAATTAATTTTATAAATGTATACTGATGCATAGATTTTTAATAGATCTCTCATATAAAAGTATGAAACAAGTTTTTACACTGTTTTATTCGTTCTCCATAGGATCAGACACATTTGCATTTGAACTTTCAAATCTTGTTCCAGGCATTTTAAACAGTCTGATTGTATGGAAGTGGGCTGTATTAATTTCAAATAGTCTAGACATCTGTTCACTAAAACTGAATAATCTCTTGTGTCTCATTTTTGTTTATCAGTGTTTTACATAGCATTGTTATTATTTTCTGTTGGAAAATTGAATTACAAAATTTATTATTTGCCCACCAAACAGATTTTTGTTCAAGAGACCCTGATAAGAACTGGGTGGGGGGAGTTTGCTAAGTGATTTGAAATCAGTATTGATGTCATACTTGATTGGAAACAATTTAATGCTGTTATTTTCAAAACAATCTCTTTTCTCCAAGATGCTTAGCAGTGTAAGCGCTCCTCCTTACCCGTCTGGTGATTCGTTAGGAAACTAGTGATGAGGAGGCACTGGGTAAAGGCAGGCAGGTTCCTGGGAGGGATACCGGTGTGGTGGTCACGTTGGGTGGCTCAGGCACCTCATTTTAGGCACGTAGGATGAATATGCATTTAAGGGTTTACTCTCTTGGAAGCACTAGCTAGGTTGTGGTGTTTGACGGAACTGCTGGGCTGTTTAAGGGTCTCTGGTGTGAGCTGGATTCTTGAGGAATTGCTTTTGAGCTCGTAGCAGGACTGTTGTGACTGCAGTGGCTTCACTTTGTCTCTTAAGAACCAGCATTTAAAAAGCATTACGCCAGCATTTGAGGTCACATATGCGGAGGAAGAATGTCTTAAGTCAACAAAGTATTTGAACAGGGGCTGGCAAGTAAGTTGTAAATTATTCTCTGCTTGTCTAATATAAGAATGCGGAAGATGAGGAAGAGTCTCTTGATGGGAAGGTGAACAAGAGTAGAAAAAGTAGAGAAAGACCTGGGAGAAATTTCCTCAGCTTTGCTCCCTCTGCAGTGTTCCTGTGCCCCAGGGCTGCTGTCGAGTCCCAAAGGCTCACAGGTCTGTGGTGATATTCCCAGAGATGTATATTCTGCAAGACATCGTTCTCCATTCTGAATTACAGCACACCAGGGATTTTACAGGGATAAAAAGGAGACAGAGTCCATTTCATCATCTGTAGCAATGCTGGACGAGGGTGACCCTTCCATAAATGTGACTGGCCACTGGCAAAATTGTCTTCTAACCTTTGAACAATATTCTGTGCCAGTTTGTTCGCCTTACTCAGAGAATGTGCCGCGTTACTGAGGGAGAGGATCACCAGCTCATCCCTTACATGGCAAAATCATTTAAAATCCTTCATTTATGTTGATTTTTTATCATGGACTATTGCAATTAGGTTAGACTAATGAAAGGTAAATTCCAGCCCTTACATAAAAAGAGAAATCCTTGTAAAGAACCTAATTAGTATGTTTGTTTATTTAGACTCTAATGGCTTAATTGCATCTTATCTTGCTATTTACAAATAGGCATCATTAAAGAATAATGAGCACGTGAGGAAGAGCGCAGCGTTTGTACCAGCACCAGATGAGACACAGGAAAAAAAAAATAGTTGAGAGTCTAGGTGGGGTTTTTTATTTTATTTTTAATATAAAACCTTATTTTTCAGTGTGTATATATATGATTTCCAGGTGTTGTACTGATTAGTAAGACAGATATGCACCTGGGAGGATAAGCTGATGGCTGGCTGTATGGGAAGAAGCAGGTGTCTGGCCTTTTGCTGGAAATCTGCTCAGCTTGGTTACGTCTCCGGTTTGATGTTGCCTTATTGTTTTCTAAGGTGAATAAAAAATGCATACAAACTTGTGCTCCTTTTTATACAAGCAGGGAAGTACCCATGGTAATGGAAAATAATGTTTTCTTTCTTTTAGCTCTGCATTGCAGAGCATCTGCATCTCAAATCAGCAGCAAATTCCCTGGGATGCCGAGAGGAAATCTGGAGCTTTGGGAATTCTTTGCAAAGTGTTGGAGCTTGGTGTTGTCAGCATACGTTTTCTTAATATCAAACTTTTAAAATACATTTGAAGGAAGAATATTTGTTAATGCATTTTAAAAATTTGTTTATAAAAGGGCTTTTCATGTGGTATCAATTTCAGTGAGGAGGCAAAATTAAAAAGGGGAATTTGAAGCTCTTTCCTCCAGGCAGAATTCTGGCATGGTAAATGAATTTTGATCCTTTTCATTTCATAAACTAGTTTTGACCCCAATTCGGGCTTATTTGGAGAGGTACTTCTTTTCCAGTCATAAGTGATGTTAAATGGGAACTTTTTTAGCAGTCTTAGGAAATTATCTAAGGCATCCTCACTGATTATTCTGTTTCCCCCTCCCCCTTTCTTGGCGTGCAGTGTCTGTCATATGCTCTTTGAGAATTAGCTTGGTGATAGACAAAATATTTTTAAAGCTGGGATATTTCAAGAAGATTTTTATTTTATATATCTTTGTCAGAAAAGCTGCGTAATATTGCAGATTTCAATCAGCTGCCTGTCCTACCTACTTCTGGAGCTTGCCATTTTAGGAAGCAGGAGATTTATGAATAACTTAACTGTCTGAATTTAGCATACTTCAGTTAAAAGGAAGTTAGAAGTACATTGTTATTGCCCAGACCAAAACAGAAGCTACAAAAGTATTTAACTTGCAACTGTTCCATTTTCTGCTCGCAGAACTGTGGGGCATATTTTTCATTCATATTAATTGAATTTTAAAGTGACCTTGTACATGTATTGATTTGAATTAAAATTTTCTACATGAAGGACGAGTTGGCATATATCCTTCAGGCGAAATATTAAAAAAAAAAAAAAGCCAAGTGCTGTCTTAACAGAATATCAACAGAAGAAGTTGAAATTTAATAGGAAAAGTTGGCTTAGAAAGGAAATTGTTGCCTTTTTGTCACAATTGAAAGGTGTCTTTTCTGTGTAATGAAGTTTCTTTCAGTTGATACCTGTGGAAACGCAGGGACATTTCAGTGCCTGTTAAAGAGGGACCATCTGGGTGAGGCTTGACCTCAAGGAGGAGAGACCTGCACTACTGGAGCTCAGAGTGGAACTACCAAATTACTTTTTTTACCAGAGCCATTAGGTTTTTATTACCTTCTTTCAGGTGGTCTGTAGGGACACAGTTGTATGACTATAAGTGTAAATTATGTTCCATACATAGATCTTTTCTGAACATGGACTCCAGGTAGCGAAGTTGAGCAGGCATTGAAAGAAAATGGTTTGCTGGAAAACATGATTTGTAAAATATAGTTGAGGTGAGCAAAAACATTAAGTCCTGAAAACAGTTACAAGTCTTGATTATTAGAGGAAAAAATAAAGGATATCCCATTTATTGTGTACAATACGGAATGTGCTTTACTCTGAAAATAGCTGTGGGAACATACTTTTTGGCTTCCAAATCGAACAGCATCCTCCAGTCTAGTGACAGGCTGTTCATTCTTTGTACTACTAGCCTCATTCTTTCAGTGCTGTTAAAATGATGAACTATAATTGCTGTGAGGTACACGTAGTTTTACAAAATTTCTGCTTCTGTCAGACTTAACTAATAGTACGGTCCTACAGAAATCATCTGAAAGTCCTGATCTCTCTTCCAGCCCGTATAAAACCTCCAGGAGTCCCATGTCAAAAGTACAGTGGCACAAAATGGGAAACAACAAAACTGTCTTTCTGATTCCAGTGGCTGATCAGCATTATAGATCAAGGCACCTCTGGGTCCTTACTTTGTATTTAGCTCAGTTGATACAGCGGTAAGTGCTGAAATAACTGGCACTTTACTTATTTGCAGACCAACTGGGTCTTATTACAGCATATCCCAGTAGGATACGACATTTACACCCAAATTTACAGTACCTGGCATCATGATATGGTTGTGTGAGAACACTGGGCAGTTCCATACATGTTCAGAAAATCCCAATCCATTGTAAGAAGGCAGGAACCAGAAAAAGCTGTTCATGGTATATGCGTAACACAGGCCTTGATACAAGTTACCTTACTTCAGCCTGGAACGTCTTTTCTTCCAAAATTCTCCCATTCTTCTGAGCTGCTTTTTCTCTTCGTGTTCTTGCAAAATTATGCCTAGCAGCCTATCTTCTTGAAGTCTACCATTGGCTTTTTTCCCTTCTCCTTTCCCTGTCCTCTCTCTTGCTGTCAGCTTGTTCTTCCCTGTTGTTTAGACTCATCTCTCCTAGAGTTGCTTTCTCCATGTCTCGTGCCAAAGAATTGTCATCACTTCTTTTCAGGATTTTTAACTCTGTTCTGTTATATAGTGATATAATAAGCAGCATTTAGAGTAGTTTGGGTAACTGTTCTGCAAAGTCCTGTATTGGCATCCCATTCCCAGCCTTTCTGACAGATTTCCTGTCTTCCTCCTGGGGCGGGGGGAAGCATCTTGGCACTTCAGAGTTGATTTGCCTGTTAGTCTCTTAGTCAGCATCAGGTTGAAGTTACTCGTGTTGAAACAAGATGGTAGGTAGGAGTCATTAGCAGGAGATAAAAAGGAAAAACAGGTAAGAAATCAATAACGATAAATATTGACTGATTTCTTTGGGTGTGGATTTGGCTGCTGAGGTTAGCAGTAAGAACACAATTGTTCCAGCATGTGTTAATCTATACTGGATGAAATGTTGGAACACAGACAATAGAAAATGAGCTGCTGCTGGGTGGGAAATACTCAAATGAACTAATTGTTTCTTTTTGTGTCAGTTTTATGCTTTCGTGGGTGAGGAAAAACTCTGTAATAATCTCGGTATAACAAAACACAAAGAGTTATTGTTAGACACACGTTTTAACAATATTGAAGTGCAAGTTCATCTTTGAAATGTAAATTGATTTTTAGATTAAAATGCCTTCATTATTGCATTTTTTGTCAATAATATAACTTAGGCTTCTTTCTGTTGTTATACCCTGACTGACCCTATATATTTTCCATGGTACTAGTTTTATTCTTTGCACTTCATGGCTTTCACAGAAGAAAATTAAACCTTTGAAAATGTGACATTTTTACTTTTTAGCTGTAGTTTCCTTTTAAATAATTTTACTTTTTTATTGGACCTAAAATGTTTTCCATTAAACTCATGGTATGATTTTAGAAGCTAGCATTAGAAGAGTCTGATTCTTTTTTCAAATTATTTTTCTCTAAGTGGACTTATATTGGAGACCATCAAATACATCCAAAATAATCACATTTGCTCATTGTTTTTGACAAGTTATTGAGTTGTGGTGTTAATAAAATTGAGAGAGTTGCTTGGCAGTGTCATGCCTACACAAGGGAATTCTGTGAATTCGTACATTTTTGGTTGCAAATGAATGTTTGCTCTGCACTTTATGGTCTGTCTCTCCCTCGTAACACACACACACAGTGGTTTTAGATCTTTGTCTATAAAATATTGAAAACTGAAATTGCATCAACTTAAGCTGTTAACTTGATGGTCTTGTGAATTCAGACACCATTGACTCTCCTTCAGCTTGTTTTACTCCTTCTCCTGTTCTTCACAGGTTACCTTAGGAAAAGTGTTAAAAGTGATAGTGGTGATGCGGAGCCTCTTCATTGACCGGACCATAGTAAAGGGGTACAATGAAAACGTCTACACTGAAGATGGCAAAGTAGGTTATTGAATATCCAGCAACATTAAATTTTATTTTTACCTGATATTTGAATGTTAGAGAACAGGAATGCTAGAAACATAAAACTGTAAAAAGACTGTAGTGTAATGTTTTGCAGAATGCTCAGGTTTAAATTTATCACACTTTGTTTGGATTTTGTCTGATTTATTTCTAAGTTCTGAAGCCCTTGCCTGAATTTCTAATTTATCACCTTAGACCCCAGTTGCCTTGTTAATAGTATCTACTGAGAAAACATTTTTTCAGTACATCAGTAGCCCACAGTTCAGATTTCTCTTTTCTGAGAGCCGTTGGGAAATCTTGGGCTAGTTTTGTGCTCAACTTGATAAACACAACTGTGTGAATCACTCGTAGGTAGTCCTCAATAGTTTGTTTGTCAGTAATAGCGCGTGTTGGACGGCAGCTATTAAAGCAAGTGTTACCTGTTTCCACAAGTGATTTGTTTTATGAACAACTCACCCTGCTTGAACCCTCAAATTTCTTCTGGCTGCACACACTCCATATGGCTCTCTTTAGCACATCAGGAGATGTTAATGGGACCTGACGGCCTTTAGCTCAGTTGGTTTCTTTTTTCAGGGTGGAATGGTCTCTCTTACCGAGACATCCGCCAGGACTCTCCTTTGCCAGTAACAGTACTAAATACCTCCATGTTTCACATTCTCTCTCTGGAGCTTTCTCTTCTGATTATGAAGCCTATTAAAATAAAAAGTTCATTATATCAAGAGGAGTACTTGGCACCCATAGGCCATGTTATAATGAGGTGAGACTTTTTTCCTTTCAAAAGTGATAACTGTGTTGTAGCACACAGAAGCATGTTGTGTACTGACCCAGAGTTCAGCGGCTCTGTGTCTGAACCTCTGTTCCCTAAAAAAGGCCAGGAGCTGATCTGCTGAAGGAAATCGCACAGCTGTGTCTCCTGGATGAGAGATTCTCCCTCAAAGGGTGGGGGATTGGCTTAAGGAGTAGTAAAATAACAACTGCCTGATTTTGCTTTGCATTATTCAAATATGCAGGTTTAAATACCACATTGCTGCAGAACCACCTGCACCACACTGCCTGTGTATTAGCAGATAGATACAGACTTACAGCACCAGCCCCTCTTCACCCCAGGTTCTGCTGGGAAGTGAAAGGCGAGTCTACCTAAAGAGCGTTGACAGTGCGTGATGGATTCCCGTGTCACACTTCGTTTGGGTGTGCTCATTTTCTCTGATGAATCCAGTTTCCTTCGAAGCTCCCTTGAAATATAATAATGCTGTATGTGCTGGAAAGCTAAGTAAAAGAGTTCCTTTCTGAAACTCGGCATCTGGCGTTGAGCTTCTGTTTAGCTCCAGGTGAACTCTCCTGAGAGCCGCGTACCATTTCTCTGTCATCGCTTGCTGCGAGGGGGAGAGCGGACTGGCTGAGGCCAGCTTTGGGCACGGGGCACTAACCTTTGTCTGCTGTCAGTGGGGAGCAGTTCAGCTTCTCCAGAGCATCAGCGCTAACACCTGGCTTGTTTTCATGCTTTAAGCCAGTCTGCAGGGGAGTCTGTTTTCTCCTGATTTAGCTTTGTGTCCAAAGCTAGGTTATGTGACTGCTCCCACAAGGCTGCAGGAACCTGTGACCTTTACGTGGCAGTTTGCTGCTCCATTGGGCCATCCCAGGGCTTTCACAAACTTGAAGGTCTGTGCTTTAGGTATAAATAGGAACATTTCATTTGACTGACATAGAATTGGAGTTGTAGCCACTTAAATCATGAGGAAATTTGGCTTGGAAGATTGAATAAATGTGTAGCTTGCTAGTTTTGCCAACTGGAACACATATTGACAAACAGTGAGCTCCCTCTTTTTCACTAATTAACTACACTGGTAATTGGAGAATAAGAATAAGATGGTGCTCTTGCAATGATTCGCTTATTGTGCCTGCTGGGAATGAGCGATTGCAGTCAATTGCAAACATAGTCCATTCCAGTTCCTTCCCTGTCACAGCAGATGATGTTGGGAAGCTACTCCTGTTAGGTTTCACCATACTATTGTAGCTTCTCTGTTTCTGGCCTTATAGAGGGGAAAAATGCACTAGCACTCAGAAGAGACACAGAAGAGTATGAAAAAGGAGATCAGCGAGTACAATCTTTATTAAATAACAAAAATACGGAGAACCCTCAGGATCACAGCAGGAGGTGATAATTTTCCCAGTGAGCAGTTTACATAGTAATTGCTGATTTGGGGGTTAGCTTACGTATTCGGAGGAAGCATTTAGTATCTGAGCAGCAGTGATAAGATTAACTGGGGTGTATCATACAATATGGCAGTTCTGAAGCTCCTGTCTTTTCTGTAAGCCGTGTTGAAGAGGGGACACTGGATAAGCCGTTGTGCTTCTTTACACTTAAATAGCTGAATGAGAGTCTCTGGAATAATTCTCCTAACTGCACAAGGGAGAAGTTCCTTTCAGTAACAAAAGTGAAATAGAGCAGGGTTTAGGGCAACAAAATATATTCAACAGTATTCAACAAAAGGAGAAGTGGCCATCATTGGGAGACAATGATCACACAGACAGTAAGTGAAAAATGGACTGTGCACAGAAGAGGCCAACAATTTGCTTGCAGATCAGAGGAGTCAGCATTTATCTCTGAAAGTACACCTGTTCTAGCAAATGTCACATTTCTGGGAAGAAAAAGGGAAGAGATGAGTGCAAACAGCAGAGGCATGGATAGTCTGGTCCCTTAGGTGAGTTCAGAAATAAAACAAATGTGGGTGTTTCTCGCAGTTGTGGAATTGTGCATGGTGGCATACTAGGAGTGAGGCAGGAAAGCTGACACTGCGTTATCCAGGTTGCTGTAGCTTGCTGTGTGCTTGTACGTTGTACTGTGTAGGTTGACAGGTACTTACGTGAAAGCTTCACGTGGTTTCTGCTGTACTGAAGTCTAGTTAAATTGGATACTCCCTCTTAGAGATTTAAATACTTTCAAAATTAAGGTGAAAAAATAGAAGTCTTAAGTTTGCAGCGAGTAAAATAAGACACTACATTCTGGGGTTTCATTTTCAAGCTTTGCTTATACAGACAAAGAATCATTGCATTTCCTAAGTGCTTCATGTACTTCTCTCGTGAATTATTCACAAACCCTGCAGAATATGCCTTTGCCAAGTTCCCAGCTGCATAACTTAGACATTTTTGGTGACACTTTGCAAAAACAATAGGTGAGATCTGGCAGGCTCTGTCATGTCGTGGGTTCTGTACGCTGATCGCTCTGCAGCCTCCCTTGCTTACCGTACTAACCCATTGTGTCCACCACGTACTGATGCATTTTAATTAGCGCTGTGGTTTTAGTGATGGCACCATGCCACCCTTCATTTCAAACTTTGACATACTCATTGTGCCCTGGAATTTAACCAGGGATAGTAATTAATTACTAGTGTTGTCCTGATTCCTGAATAAATGAAGCTATGCAGCTCACCCTTGCAGGGCAGGCTTATTGTCAGCTGAGCCATTAGTAGCCCTAGTCTGCCAATAAAAATAAAACGTATCGGGATTTTTTTGGCATAATAATGCCGTGCTTTTTTTGGATGCAGAGACCAAGAACCACCTTGACAGGATGTATTTAGAGTGGGTACTTCACATTGCTACCTAGCCAAATTCCTATTTTTGCATCCGTTAGACTTAACTAAGGAAACATAAGTGTCTCTGTTGAATTACCGTGTTAAGGAACTTGGGTTATGTTAATGCTCTGACTTCATTAATTACCCCATATCAATAAGAAAAGGCAGCTTTTAGCCTCCTAGCATAAGAGAGGAAAAGAAATAGTAGTATCAAAGGACAGCTTCAAAGACAGGCAGAGCTGTCTCTCGGGTAATTTCTGATCCCTGCATTCTTTCCACTTCAAAGCTGGATGTGCGTGTGTTTGGGTGAAGGGGGGGTTGAATCCGATTTCTCTAATAAGTGTTGGCACCAGACCTGTTTGATATTAGATGCAGGGAACATTCTGATTTGTTATCGCCTTTGAAATCGTTCAGACGACCTTCAGAAAATGGCCTCTTGTTACTTATGCTGGGGGTGGGTGGGGAGAGTGGGGCATTGGGGAGAAAAAGCCCCAGTTTAATTCACATGCAGAGGATGCCCTGAAATTGTGCTTTCAGCAGTTTTTTAGTTACAAATGTGTGTCTTGATTGAAAGTGAAAAGTTGAAGAATAATAGACCTATAACGATGCATTCTTTAATCTGCCTCTGCCTTAATCCACTGTTTCGGGGGAAAGGTGGGCAGTCATTTAGGATATATGCGTGTGGTTTGGGAGGTTTGGTAGCTTTTTATTTTTCTTTTTTTTTTCTTTTTTTTAAAACATGGATAACATCATATCTGTAAGACAGACATTCATTACTTTTTCAGCTTTTCAATCTTTATGCCAGCTAATGAACATTCCAAACCTGTTGGACTCATCTTACTGCAGCATCTGAAGCAGACTTTTTTTTTTAGATCTTGAGTCTAACTAGAGAGGATCACATACTTGGTTTGATCACTAGAGATTAGCAAAACCATGTATACATTCCAATTATAGCAATTCTGTCTTCAGCCAAAGAAAGCCTTAAATTACCTGAAAACAGTTTTTTAAAAATGCACATTAATTTTTTTTATTTTCAAACGTAGACTTTTCTAATACAGAAGTGCAATGCTTCCTTCCCAACAGGCACAGGTCTGTTATTAAATCAAGCTCAGGTCCAAGTCCAGGCTGAACCACTGCTTGTGGGCTCTCGATTGTAGACTAAGATTCCTGAGGTTAATGCTGTATCAAACACCTTTCCTGTGACAAGTTTTATGTATATGGAATTTTTGAGTACAGTGGGATCTGTAGAAAAAAATGTGATTTGCAAGTCTGGGATTGATGGAAGCTCCTCTTGCTCATCCCTGCTGCTTTTCCTTGACGGAATATAAGATATTCCACAGGGCTGGGCTAAAAGAGCATTAGCATGTCAGTTGAAATTGTTTAACCTGTGAGCCATGTGGTTGTTTAACAAGGGCAGCCTTACCTTCTGGTTTCCGGGGCTAATTTTGTTCTTCTAGTTTGTGTATAGTTGAGCACACATTTAAGTCATGGATATGTGCAGTTGTCTACAACCTTAAATCTCTTTTAGTGTGATTTTTGTCTGCAAATGTAAATGCAGTTTCCTAAGGGATGTTTTATTTAGCCCCAGTAGACCAGTGCTTTGGCGTAATTCAGCTAAATGTTCTTTGTGTCGTTTGTAACTGAATCACTTATTCAGACACAAGACAAGCATAAACTTAGTAAAAATGCCCTCATTTTAGAAACAGACTGAAGCTGATGGGTATTTGCATAGATCAGCCACAACCCCATACAAATTAAGATTTTGCTGTTTTTAAAGAGAAGGCGTTAATTCAACAGGTCTCGTATATATAATTGGTTTTTTATTGAAACTGTGATGAGCTATGTTCATTCTTCATTGCAATACAAAGGAAATCTTATATGGTTAATTCCCTTTCCTGGGTTGCAACAGGTGAAGGCAATGGGTCAAAATATTGAACTGGGAAATGTGTCTCTGTAGATCTGTCTGCCTGCTCTTTTGATTTGAACAGCTGCTTAGCTTCTTTTTCTCTGTAATCACGTGTGATAATATATAACTCTTTTTTTCCTACCATAGCTTGACATATGGTCTAAATCCAACTATCAAGTTTTTCAGAAGGTAAGCCTCAATTCATTTCTCTCTACATAATGCGTATAGGAGATATGTGGAGTTTATTTTAAATATCTTGGCCCTTAAGTAAAATAATCCAGAATTTATTCCTTTGTCATCACAACTCGCAGGTAACAAACAGTAATCTGTAATAATGGAAAACTGTGAGTAGAAGACGAGATCGCTTCTGCTGTTATTTAATTTGGATTTACTTCCTATCACAGTTCTAGTCCATGGTTTGGAATAGGAAATTGGAGATTATACTACTCTAGCCTTAAAATTTAATGAAGAATCTTGAAGTTCTCTTTTTGTATTTGAAATCTTTTGGGTGAGGAAGGACTGTTTCAGGTTTGCTTGGATTTCGTTTTGTTGTTTTCTGTTGTGTGTCGTGTCCCCCCCCCCTCTTCCTGAGGGCTTATGTTTATTCAGTAGAACTCACTTTCCAAAATGAGTTTGGAAATTTTTTCCATGACGTTATTGTGCCTGCTTGTCTTCCCATGACGGTATAAGCAAAAGGAGTAACTTCCTGAAATCAACACTGTTCCAGAAGTAGGAAAAGACCAATGAGAGAATGGGAGCAATAGGTATAAAACTACTAAGAGGGTTCAAGTGTGTTTTGGAAAGACCTGTGTCTTGCTATTTTACAGGCAGGGAAGAGGAGATTTTTCTTTTAAGGCCTCTTGTCAAAATGCTGTAAGTTCAGATTGATCCAGGTTGAAATTCTGATTTCTTTACCTTCAAGCCACAGTTCAAGGAGCTGGAGTCTCCAGCCAGTGTGCTAGCTTCCTTTCATCTACTTTTGTACTTTGTGTAACAAATGGGGGTCAGGACTCAAAAGGGCATAAAAGCAGGGGTCAAAAGTATGGCATATTAGCTGTATCTGTGCATCTTCCTTCCAAGATTACAGATGCAGTCCAAAGGAAGACGTTTGCCCTATGATATTAACCTGCTAGAGATCAAAGGATAGCTTTTGGGGAGGGTGGTTGCTCCCTTTCTGCCTAGCATTAAAGCAAAATTTTGCTGCAGTTGATTCTTCACTCCAGAGATTAGTGGATTAAATATTCTTTCCTTTTTTTCTCACTCCTCAAAAATATTAAGCGTCAAGTAGGGTAATACAGCAGAAAGTAAAACAGCATTAGTCTTAGTAACCTGTTTATCAGTATGCTTTTAAATAATTGTAAGGATCTATAATTAAGTGCATCATCTCAGTTTGCCCATGTGTGTTCAGTTATAAACTCATTTGGGCGTAACATAGTCTTCCTGGATGTTTTGGTTTAGGATAACTTGGAAGGGTCAAGTCCTGTTGACATCGTTTGTCCTAAATTATAATAAATCATGAGGTTTTGATGATATCATTTTAGTTGTCTATATGCAAGGTAACAGAGTAGATTAAACGTACAGCTTTGTTCAAAAGTCCAAGTTAAGGACTCAGGGAGTGAAAATACATACAGTAAATTTCTCTTCAGGTCCAGGTGATGGCCTTCAGCCCAAAAGTGAAAGAGGTCAGTGCATGAAATGCCCCTCTTACTGCTGCCTGTGTCACTGCATTAGGGATAAATAAGAATCTTTATTCTCTTCCTAATTCTCCAAAATAATGTGATGTGACCTGAATATTAAGTTTCTGTCCTCCACTTCTCTCGCTGTAGATAATACTAAATGCATTAATATTTACCAATTAAAAAAAAAGACTGTAGGAGACTGCCTGTAACGAGTTGAACAGCTGGATGTGGGGTTTTTTGTAGTAGTTTTACACAGTTTGTTCCCAGCTCTGTCTCTGTGTTACCGTGGGCAGCTTAACCTCTCTTTGGATCAGTTTCCGCATCCCTTAGGCTGGGGTAATACTTGCTGACTTCACTGGAGCTACTGCTGAATTGGTTACGTAGTGCTCTCAGGTTCTTGAGTGAAAAATGTAATAAAAATGCAAGGTGACGGTATTTCCTAATCAATACATTCTGCACTATTGAGCTGATAGGTACAGAAGTTCAGACTAGATCCTAAGTCGAATTTTTAGATAAACAATAGAAAGTGCTTGTGGTTCAGCACAGTGAGTTCTCTCTGTGGTGCTGTGCTGGGTTTGGTTTTGTCTCCGTTCTCTGAAGGTGCACTTGCATCCAACACCCAGGAATAGTGATTTAGCAGTAGCAAATGAAGGAAATAAAGGATAAAGTAGAGCAACTATTATACTGTGTTACTACTGTAGAACCTCTGCTGCAGGATCGTCAGAACAAATGTTTTCATGCCATTAAAAAATCATCGGTAAAAGTGTCAGAGCACATCTGAATGTTCCTGAAACGTGTTTCTCGTGGCAGTCACCAGTAAGGCAACGTGGAAGTGCTGTGCTGAGGAGGAAAAATACGGCTAACTGCTCCCCCTGAGGAGGCTGGGCGGCCCCTTCGGCTCTACCGCCTTTAGCACTGTAAAATCATCACCCTCTGAAGGGCAGGGCTGTTTCTCTTTAAAACCCGGACCAAGTTCTCCGGCTCTGTCTTCAATGCTAATATAACAACATCTGGAGCTCACAAGATATCTGCCTGTGGCAGCAGCAAGCCTGTCAAATTCTCCCAGGGTTGCAGGATGGCTTTCTAGGTTAAGGACCGGAGACCTCTGATCTTCAATCCAACCCTGTCAAACAAAGCTAAATTTGTCCTGACTTTTTGTTTGCAAACGTTGGCTGTGTCAGCAAGCCTTTTCTCTCTCTCTCTCTTATTAGGCAGGATACCCGAGCGTGTATAATTTGATGAGGGACGACTCCCAGAGGGCCCATTACTGTTAAACTGTACAGTCATTTTCTGAGTTCCCTGGAGACTCCTTGAATCTGGTCCTGGGGTGAATAAGCTTTAGAGGCATTGAATCCACCAGCAGGGTTAGATTCAGAGAATGGAGCTGGGAAAGAAGAGAGGGAAGGCTGAAAGGACAAAAGCGCAAGGAGCAAAGAAAAGGTTTTTCAGACTTCGACGTTGGTCTGACATTTAAACTCTGTAGGAGCGGCAGCTGTTTTGATCTTAAACCTCCTTATTTTAACACCTTGTATCTCTTGATCCACTAGCACAAGAGGAAGAACAAAACAGGAGATAAGAAAATATTTTGGGGCTTAAGTCTTGGTGAGAAGAAGAGTGTACATGAGGGCTGCATAATTCCAGGTCATTGTGCAGAGGATTAAAAAAAATATATGTTGTAGAGAATGGTGCAGTACTCATAACTTCACATTCAGAAAAGAGACAAAAATATAGAATAGTGGAACTGCTCTGAGTGGATCAAAATAGGAGATGGTGTCAAACATTAACTGTTTCATGTATCAAGCTGCTCAGTTAAGAGCAGCCACAGCTGTTTTAACTGTGTAATATGAACAGTTTGACTGTTTAAGTCATATGTGTAGGCTTTAAATGCATATATTTCATTCTGATCTCTGAGTCCCATTCTTACCTAAATGATCTGTGAATTTTAGCATGCCACAAACTGGTTTTGGTTTGGTTTGATATATTTCTTCCCAAGGTATGTTTTCACCTAAATTGGAGAAGCTGTTTCTGCCTATCCAGCTGTTTGTGAGCTGGGTGATCCCACAGTGATGGAACTCTGAGCACAATTTTCACCATGACAAGGGCACATAAGTATTGTAATGTATGAAGATGTATTCTTGTCAATAATCTCAGAATAAAATCACATGCAGGATGAATGCATGCATGAGACAAATATTGGGCTATTGATGATGTCTGTTCAAGGACAGGAGATGGACGGTTCCAGGGTCACCTGCGTGATCGCTCCGGTGCATGATCAGTACTTGGCTCTGCTCAAAGACCTGCTTAGGTGAAAAAAAATCTGTGACCCGGTCCAAATAAGCAGAACAAGCGAAATAAAAACTTAAACACACTGTGACTTCTGAAAACAAGGGATAAATCCTATGCTTCAGAAAAATCTGGTAGTGCTTTAGTGAATGGGGCGTGGGGAAGGGTGCATAAAGGATTTGTGCGGAGTTTGTTAGTGTCTGTTCCTGGAGGCACCATCTATCATCCTTCTGAGCCCCTCTCATGCACCAGGCTCTGCGCACTGGATTCCCTCCAGAGAGACTCAAACGTGGTCCTGGAGAGAAGGTTGAGTAATGGGAATCCTTGGAAATGAGCAGAGGCACTCATGCAGTTTTCTACACTGTAAAATGTCTAAACACTAAGAAAATAACTTCCTTTTGTTCTTTTAGCACTGTGATCATCCTCCAGAACTCACTGCTGCAGGCTACTGTTAAGGCCATGAACTTAGCAGAGTTTAAAAAAAAAATTAAAAATCTTTCAGGGGATTTAGAGAATCCCTTTATATTAGACAGAGTTCTCAGTGCCTCACTTGAGGGGATAAACCAGTGAGTGAGTGGCAAGGAAAGTTATGACTCTTAAAGGAAGTTTTGCCCTGACTTTTGAGAACCACATTTACTGGCAGTGAGATAAAGTACTAGAAGAGAGGCAGCTGCTATCATTTAGTCAGGTGGTGTTTGTATTTTTCTGTTCCGGTTGTTATGCCAGGTATAGGTTCCTACCCCTATGCAACACGTCTGTGGTGGAGCAAAGCTGTCCCATAGGTCCTTGCTTTTGTGCTGCTTGCTCCAGTTAGAAGAAGCACTTGTTCCGCTTTCTCAGCCTGTGAACTGGGAATGCTACAGGACTCATGGGTGTCGTCAAGGCCAAAGAATGCCACTCTCTGGATGTGTCACCTTTGGACAGCACATTTCAACAGAGCAGTACTACCAAGTGGGTAAAGAAATGCCCTAGAAATGACTGGTGTTGGTTCAGTTGAGACAGCTAGCAGGGATTTTGGTTTCTGCTCGTCGCTGTGCGTTGGTCTCATGAGCTGTTGATAACTTTACCAAGCAGCCGGCTGCAAGAGGGAAGCCAGGAGCCTGTCTCCCCATGGCTGCAGAGCAGCAGCGAGGCTCAGCAGGTATTTTCTCGCAGCGGGCCGGTACCAGCCATCCTGCTGGCTGTCTGGGGCCTGCTTCTTCGCCAAGAGCGACAAGTGTGTAGGATTCGATTTGCACAAAGTCCCAATGAAGATGAGGTTTGATCCTGTTTTGTATTCCTGATGTACAGAGTGCTCTAGACAAGGGAGCAGAGATGCATTTAAGAAGTACATGCTTGTAGTCAACTTGAATTTGGAAGTGAAAAGGAGAAAAAAATAAAATCTCAAGTGGTGTAATTAATTATTAACAAGAAGGGAAGTTTTCTTGTTCAAATTGAAAACAAGACTGAACCTTACAAAAGCAGAAGCATTTCATACAGCCCCAGACAGCTTAGGTTTGTTCAAAGGAGACCGAGACTGTCTCTTTGCCAGAGTTTTTTTTCTTCCCATATAACTGAAGTCTCTTTTGCTCTGTCTCAAAGTGGGAACATGCTTAGTTAAACAATAGCTATTTTATTTAGCAAAATTGTGGCTTCAGGAGATTGCCTTGTCTTGCCTTTTTTTTTTTTTTATTTCCCCAGACAAAAATTCCAAGTGCCTCTCAATATATGAATTGTGAAATATTGAGCTTTTCTGCAAGATTACTTGAAAATCTATTTCAAGGTCCAGAGAAACAGCTGTCCCAATCAATGTGCACTCTTCTGAATGTGCTCCTGTAAAAAAACAGGTAGAGAAATTAGAAAGTGACGGATAACTTAGATAGCAGTAGGTAAAGTATTGCAATAAAAGTGAGGGGAATAAAATAAAACCCTGAAATGTACAGAGTGTCATCCTACACCCGGAATAAATTAGTTTGTGATTCCAGTTTGGCTGGAAGAAGGAGTGTGTCCCCGAAGTGAGCTGGCGCATATGCAGTTTGTTTTGCTTTGCTTTGGTGTGAAATCGTGTTGCCATTAGTAAAGCTGTATATTGATTCCCCACCCCTCACTCCCCCCCCTTTTTTTTTCCTCTTTTAATCTTGGGCAGTTTGTGCTTTCTCTCATCATCTCTGTTACCTGGGGGGGGTTAATTCTCCCCTGGGCACTGGCCAGTTTATCATTTGCCCAGCTCTTTTCTGTTGGACATCATGTTGTTTGCTAGTTTGGGGGGGGGTCATTCCCCTACTCTTCCTCAGATTTGACAGTCACTTTGATCTTTTTTAGAAGCACTTTTTCAGCACTTGCTTATGGGAGAAAATCGCCTCCTTTTTGTTCAGAAAACATTATTAGTGTTCTAGCAATGCTGGGATGGCTTTTATCTCCCTGTGGAATCTCATTAGCTTTACATTACAATAGGAACAGCATATGTGCAACTTTACCAAAGTGGCCAGTCAATTTAAATTTGTTAATAGCAGTATTTTTTTGTTTTTAAGCAACTTTCTTCAGTGCCAAGAGAAAACAACTTTGTTGTTCAGGAAAAAAAAAAATAATACAATTTGTTAGAAGTAGAAATACAGCAGAAGGAGAGCGGCTGCTCATAAATATCTTCAGAACTTTCTATTCTTTGGCATATCTGGTACTATCCTATAAAAGCGCCATCTTAAAAGAAAAATATTCATATAGCTACTAGGGCCTGGATTACAGTCATTTCTGAAAGCTACATGAGATGTGTTTAAAAGAAATGACTGATTTGAGTTATGCGGGGCTGTTAAGGCACTGTTAATTGCCTTTGGGTTTTTTTTAATACGGTAAGATATAAATGGCTTAAGCAGGTTGAGGTCCATTTTGTGACTGTTTTTGCAAACTCACCAGAATATTCCCAGTCCCAGAAGTTTTTCCTTCCAAATGCCAGAATTGCGTGTCCTCGCTCACGCTGAATGGGGCTGTGTTTGGAGTCAGGTGTGTGCAGGAACGCTGGGGAGCAGAATCTCTTTCTAAAACGCTGGTGTAACTTAGAACTGGATTCAGTGTGGGACAGCCTGAGCTGATGTAGTGTTCTGCGGGGGAGGTTGGTGTGGTGTGAACTAGAGCCTGTCTGTACATGGTTTATTCAGGAATACATCTTCTGTAGATGCACCTCCCTGAATAGCTTCAAGCACGAGGCTCTTTCCCCAGCGGAAGTTTTGAGCGCTTCAGCACCGTTCTCATTGCTGAATTAGACTAAATACAGATCAGGAACAAGTGGAGCTTGCTGGGAATAGCAATTGTAACTTGAGTTCACACTTTATCTTACTCAGAATTTACTACGGTGTATAGACAAGCCCTGGGAAGAGCACTACTTCTCCCTGTTAAACTGGAAAATCCAATTTAATCACTGACTAAATAAGCATGTAGTTTGTTGGATGATATTGGTGATGAGGACCATTAATAGATTAACAGGTTAGAGGATGTGGAAGTGGTTGTGTTGTCTTGAGTTCTTTAATAGTCCAGCCCAAAGTATTTTGCTAATAATTTCCGCATTAAGCTCTGAGAAGCAGCAAGCTGTTGACTGTGCTAATAACTGAGGAAGCTGACAGGCTGCTGTTAGTGAATTGTACCACAGCTGTCAGAAAGTGCCTGCTTCCACAATAATTTTAAAATGGTAGTGATTTAAAAAAAAAATATCTATCAAAGCATTGGTTGGTTTTCCTGATTTTTTTCTTTTAATTATTATTATTATTATAAATACGCATTTTATATTTATTCTGTCTAGCTGTAATTCTTAGATGTAAGATATTTATACAGCTTTGGGAAATTAAAAAGCTTTCTGTTACAAAATTAAAAAAAATCTGATAGAAATCTTTTACTAATGCAAGTATTTGTAAACCATAATCATATTAATTGGTTCCTGGTTTCAGAGGAAATGAAAGTGAGAGCTCAAATCCAGTTTGTTCAACGTAAGCAACCTGAAATAGGACAATAAGAGTTAAATATTTTAAGTTTTCCCATTAAGAAATGGAGAGGAACATACTCATTTTTCTGTTAAAATGTGTTTTCAAATCACGGCATCTTATCCTGTTGTTTTGTTTTGCTTTTTTTAATAAAACAGACCCTAAACCAAAGCCCTGGCTTTTTTGGAAGTCATAACCTCTATTCTAATAAGTTAGTCTTCCAGAAGTATTTAACTGAGCTACATTATTAACTGTGGTTTTTCTTTTGTTGAGCAAATCATCATAGGTTAATAGAATATATTCTCTATAAAAAACAACTAAAGCAAAAAATGGGAACACAGAACGAGAAGACCAAAGTGCTTTCCTCTGGCGTGATTTGTTTAGTGATTTTGCTGGTTTCTGATTTCACAGAATACATGGGATTTCAATCACAGGAGCACAGGTTCTGCTCTTACGCTGTAGACATTTGAAACTCAGGCAGATCATTTGCTATGAATGCTTTTATTTTATATAGTAGAGAAGATTTTTTTTTTTTCTTTTTACAGCTGGGTTGGTAGCCCAAAGTGGGAAGCAAAGCGTATTAGTTTAGTATTGTTCCGTGTGGCACAGAGCTGGATGCTTTCCTTATCCCTTGGCTCACATTAGCCACCCATCTAGATTCCTTTATCAACACTCTTGGGTTTTATAATGTTTTTGAACTTACAGAGGTGTGCTTGGTTTTACTGTATGCATATGAAGTATTTCTTCTGTAATGAATAAGAGTATATTCTCCTCTCGTCTGATAACAGGTAACAGATCATGCAACCACTGCTCTGCTGCACTACCAGCTGCCCCAGATGCCAGATGTGGTGGTCAGATCGTTCATGGTAAGTGGACTGGAGAATACATTCTTCCAGATAGACTTTAGCATGCTTTCAGTGACTGGCGTTAGGCAGTTCTGATGCAGTTGTAATTTTGCCAATTTAAACAAGGTAGGCAGTAGAGATTGACTATAATTCTTTGTATCTCACCCCCGGACAAGGATGAGGAGCTGTTCCTCATGACCTTGGGTTAATCGGTGTTGGAAGGCGGAGCTGTATACAGTTCTTATGTCCCCAGGTCTCAGTATTAGCTTGATAATTCCTGTTTGCAAAGCTCATCTGGGTCATCTCTAAAGATCCCAGGAAGAACTCTCTGAACCAAAGGCTTTGCTATGGCCCAGCCCTTTCACACTGTTTGTACTGTGCAAGGAGCTGAGTTCTGCATGTACAAAATCTGCTCCACTGAAGGTTCCCCAGTAAGAGAAAAATCCCAGGTAGCGTGTTCCCAGCTGAGGCAGGTTGCTTGTCAGCTTGTCCAGGATGGGAAGGGATGAGAGGATGATGAGGGAGGAACACCACTGGGAAGAGTCCATTTTGCTGTGTCCGCTTTCAGCCCAACTTTGTTCCTGACGAGTTGCATGTACTCACCCAGCGCAACAGCAGCTGGTGAATCAAGGAAATGCTTCCTGAAGTGTTCTGCTGTTTTCTTACTGAGTAAAATGAATCAAATACTGCTCTACCTTGATATACAGATTTAAGTTTATCACCTTTAATTCTGCTTGTATTTAGAATTTTATTAGTGAAGTAAATTGTGTATAAGCAGCCTGGTTAATCAGAGGGTTTATGATTCAGAATTCCTTCTACTAAGGTGAATTTTGGCTGTGGAGACTCATGCTGTTCTCTCTGCTGCAGTCTCTCAAAGGAGGCTTTTGAGAGAGGTTTTCTCTGCTTTTCAGACTTTTTCCTTCATTGACTTCCATTACCTTACCCCTTCACTTGGATCAATATAACTGAGACTTCTGAAAACAAACATCTAATGTTGCCATTCACAATTTTTAGGTGTGTACAGTAGCATTGGGGGTTTTTATATTTTTAATTTCCACTGTGTAATTTCAGAACAGTCAGGCTCCCTTACCTGCTGTGCCGGTTTGTTTATTTAACAAGAAGGCTACTATGGTAAGAGATTTGTGATGGTCTCTTCTCTTAGACTGCGCCTTAAACTAATAGGTTTTGAAAGGTGAAAGCAACTCTTACTGGTCAAATCCATGTTTCAATGTGTTTCTGAAAATTAATGTTCGATAGAATGAGTAGCACGTTTGCTTAAGCCATGGACCTGCTTTGTTGATTTGATAAAACTAAAACTTTTGACAAAGCAAAACCAGATGTACGCCAGAAGTGTCAATATATTGGTCCTTTCTCATGTCAGTTGTGCAATCCACGTGACAGGATGTAGTGGAGCCCTAGTTTTCTGATGGGAATGAAGAACACATTCTTTTTTCCTTTCAACAGATGTCTCAAGTGCACAATTTAACTTCATTTACCTATTTTTGTGTTATGGTTCAGAAAATTTGATTTCTCTGTAGTGCGAGCAAAGCCCATCCAAGCTGAAGTAAATAACAGCAATTTACTTGTAGTGTTCTGCTGCCCTTGTCCCCGCATTTGCTGCTAAACCGGGAGAAGATGTAGTTCTTTTGGAGGAGAGTTATTGACGGCCAAAGGTTCGGTTGCTATAGAGGAGGCTCTGATGAAGATGGAAGGATTTGTTTCAATAAACTCAGCTGACCTCTTCTTCAGAGAACAATTTTGTCTTATCGATGTAATTCAGTAGGACTTTAAATGACAAGATTCATGTGCATCCTTCACAGTATAAATCTGCTGGCCTAGGTGGTTTTTAGTTGCATATCTCCTTGAGTTGGGAATTGAGTTATGCAATGCTCATCGCTGTGTGTGACGATGGGAACAATCCACTTGAGAGGCAGGAACTTTACCTACAAAGACCTGAACTTACTCTGTGTTGTTCAGCACTCGCCTTTTATAGATGTGTTTACCAGTGTAATCAGATTTCAAATGGTACGGTATTTTTATGACCAATGAGTATTGATCTTAAAATTGCATTAGAGAGGAAGTTAGTTAGCTTGCTGTGAGAGTCCTTCCATCTTCAGCTCTGAAGAGTTCAGCCCGTTGCAGTGTGATTGCAGCAGGGGTGTGATAGATGATCATAGGAAGAGACAAACCAATATTCGGCTGAAGAAGGTACCCATCAGGAACAATTATACTCCAGTAAAAATATGAGGAGCATTACAATACCTGCCTTCTACCCCTGTTCTCTACCTGTGAATACCTCCTGCTCAGAGTACATGAATTTCTATTAATAAATTTGCCTAAGTGACTAAAAAAGCAAAAGATGATTAATCAAGTGGGAATTCAGCTATACAGTGACCTTGTAATCTTCAGCACGTTTCTGTTTATAAAATCTCTGTATACCTCACTGGGGCCTCGCCAGAGTACATCCGCTGTCCTTGCTATCGCTGTTTGACAGGAATGATGACAAAGAGGAACATCCGTATCCAGGTTTCTTTATTTCTCTCTCTTTTAGACCTGGTTAAGAAGTTACATAAAGCTGTTCCAGGCTCCGTGCCAGCGCTGCGGAAAGTTTCTGCAGGATGGCCTGCCGCCCACGTGGAGGGATTTCCGAACACTTGAAGCTTTTCATGACACTTGCAGGCAGTAGCAGCCCAGCCGTTGATCTGCAAGGAGTGAACAATTTGTCGGACTTGGAAGAGAGCTGATGGTTTAAGGGATGGTTCCATGCCTGAACCTTTCATCCTGTACTAAGTAGTGAGGTTGCACTAATACATTTGACTGTTTAAAAGCCATCAGTTTGCAAGGTACGTGTGAGACTGATGTATTTGGAAGAAGATGGTAAGAAGCTGTGTGGGATCTCTGCTTCTGAGCTGAGATGATGTGTCTGGGGAGCTCTGACAGTAATAATCATTATTCTAAATCTTAATGAAAATATCTGTACAGTTTGTGTTTTGTGACAGAATTTTGCAATGTTGAAGGCTTTTGTAAGCTTGAAATAAATTTTATATTCTGGAATTTGTGGTGTTTATTTCATTATTTCATCAACAAAATGGTTGGTTTTGGTGTGTATTTTTCAACGCTGCTCTTTTCTTTAGAAAAACGAGAAACATTTAAGCATGCATGCTGATACGATGGGGGGGTTTGTTCTTGCTGGTCTGTTCCTAGAAGAGATGATGGCATTGATTAAACGTGGAATTTCAAAGGCATGTGGCAGCTTGGAAGATGCAACATACTTTCTAAGGCAGGGGGAAACAGATGTTTCCCTTTATTAAAATTGTAATGAAAAATGTTAGCAAAGTCTGCATGTATTAAGTGGTTAGAAAATGTGTGATGAGCGGTGGCAGTGTGTGTAATTCTTCATGTTTTAGGACTGAAAGCAGTAAAATAATTCAGCCCTAAAGCACAGCTTCTGCAGCGCAGACACACAGCGTGTTCTCTAAATGATTTAAAATGTACATGCAGCACGCCAGCGAAGAGTAAGAGCTTCCCAGCAATCGTTGCACTGGGGATGGATGGGAGTGTTCAGTTCCTTCGAGCTGTTTTTCCTTCACCCAAAGATGGGAAGGTCCCTGGTCCTGTCCCAGTGGAATGCTCGCTGGCCTGGGGCTGTAGCAGGTTAAGTGTCGTCTCTGGTCTTTCCTCGAGGACCATATGTTTCATCTGCCATCTCCTGATCACCGATGTGATTAATTCCACTGTCGTTCCTGCTGCTGCACCCTTGTTTCCTTTACACGCCACAAAGGCTTCGGTAATAAGCTGGGTTTTGGGAGGTGGGAAGGGGAGGTCTGGAGAAGCTTCATCACTCGGTTAATTTTCAGATACATCGACACTAAGCTGTAGTGCCGCAGACTGATTTTTGAGGCTCCTTCTGCCTGGGTGAGAAGCTGTTGGAGAAAGAAAAGACGCCCTTCTCAAAGGCTTTGGGTGGTGGTAAGGTTTGGTTTGGTTTTCAGCAAGGAGTGTTGGGTGAAGTTAATCACATTTAATAAAAGGAAGGGGATAGAAGGGGACACAAAAATAGGGCAGGAAGGGGAGGGACTCTTTTTACAGCTGATTGAAAAGGTGTTCAGAGACTTGTAAAGCACTTGTTTAATTAAATTTTAACCTACAGCGTTTATGAAACAGCCGGTTTCATAGCTGTGGAAACTGAAAAATGAAGGAACTTGAGTATCACCTTGTGCTTGTGGGGTTCTAAATTAACTGTGTTTGCCGGTAACGTAAAAGACTGAGTTCCCAGAGACAGCAGCTCCTTCCTGCGAGGACAGCGTGTGATGTGGGAATTTCGGCTTTCTAGGTATAGAAATCCGTGGAAGACTGGCTCGTATAAAAGAGAGAGAAACTTGAAAGAAAATATGTGTTTATGATTTCCTATGGAGGCGCAACACTGTGTATGAAGAGTGAGGGTATATTTGTTTGAGGGTGTTGGTAAGGGAAATTTTCTTCTTTTTTTCAACTTGTTTTTCCCCTCCCGATCACCAAACGGAAACATGGCCATAGCAGTGGGATAATGCCCGTTTCACATCCAGCTGCAGCTGGGTTACCTAATGAAATCTTGTGCTATTATTTGACCCAAGTAGCCTTCTCGGTACAGAGATCACCCAAGACAGAACCATTTCTGCATCTTAGATGAGAGAGAGCATTGTAAATAAGCGGCCATGCTATCTGCCCCGTTATGGTACTAATTAGAAGGCCTGGGTTTCTCATAGTGTAAGCATTTCTTTTTTTTTTTTTTTTTTTTTGTGAATAAAAGGTCATAATATGGCATCCAGCCTGCTTTAGGTGCTGCTGTCTGCTCCGTGCTGTTTGCGCTGAAATAATGGCCCAGAAAGCAAATCCCAAAGTTCACAATAGTATTATTTGTGGAATGATGTCTTGGTGCTTGGAGATAATTAGTTGCAGAAAACAGCATCAGCCCGTCTGTGTGTTAATTGAGCCTGAAATTTTAAACCTGTAATTGCCGAGCCTGATGGAGAGTCATAAAATTCACTGTAGGTACCTCAGTGTGAAAATAATTGTCCTACAGAAACGCGACGCAAAGCTGGTTGTCGTGTCCCTTCCTCCAGAAAACTGTGGTTGGAGGGAATCTTGTTCCCTCCTGGAGGCCCTGGGAGATCCAGTGATTCCCATCCCTGTGAGGCTTGAAGTGCAACAGCTTGGGATATTTCCATTCTGGGAGTGGAATTCAACTGTGTAAAATCTTCTAAAGCCCACGGATTGCAGCAGTTGGGATGCTTCGTCCTGGCAGGCTGCGAGCTGGGGGCCAGTGCTGGTGTCACCGAGGTGTGCGGTTCCGGGCCAAGCAGGAGCTCAGCTCGGAGTTTTGAGTGTGAGGAACAGAAACTGGGAGATGGCTTCTAACTAAAACGCTGTTCACAATACAGCATTTTGGTGTTCTTCCTCAGCTTGGTGATGTGATTAATTTTCTACCTATAGCTAAAAGCATTGGGTGACAAAAAAGTTGACTTGCAGGATGAGTGACCTTGCTTTTTTTAATCATTGGAGTTTGTTGCAGCTTTTACACCAGCTGAGATCTTTGAGGCAAACAGCAAAGAGCACACTCCCTGAGGAGTGGTTGGCTCTCGCCTCTTCCAGAGCATCCTCTAGAGCTGCATTGCTCCTTATTGCTGCAAGGCGAGCGCCGCTGCAGAATCAGCAGCAGCCAGATTGAACAGGAACCTGGTCCAGAGGCAGAAGCAGCAGTGCTGCTTTCAGTGGCTCGGGCTGTGTGTGTCGCAGAGCTGCGTTGTTCCGGCGTTGCTGTTTGTAGCACGAGGATGTATTCATCTCACCTAGTGCTGCAGGAGAAGCACATCGCCTCGCCCTGCTCCGTATCCCTGGGTACCAGAGCACGCCATCTTCTGTTGCATCCCTGATGTGAAGAAATCTCATTTTATTTCCCCATGTGCAAACCCCACCTACTGTGCTTGTGGCGCATGCAAGTGCTAAAGGTTACAAAATCCATCTTTTTGCTAAGAAAGCAACTTAATTAACGTGAAAGTTGCTCTCGTGAAGGGGACCCGCAGCCGATCCGCGGTGCATATAGCAGCCGGCTCCCCTCTTCCCTCCCAGCACCCCTCCCCAACCCACTTTAATTTCTCTGCCAATATTGGACAAATGTAACAGGCTGACTTTTTAATTTTCTACTCCCAGGTCTCCCTTGTCCCCTCATGCATTTTTCATCACGGCTCATGGCTCCCTCCCTGCCTGCCCTGTGAACAATATTGATCGACTGATTAAGCCATCAAGCTATGGCAAACAACTTTAATTTTCTAACCAAAGCCTTTCACTTCTCTTCCCTTTCTTGTATATTTGTTACCTTCTTATGAAGTTTTTAACGTCTGCTTGGAAACAAATACAGTTTTTGAATTAGTCCCTGGGTTAATTGGGAGCTACGCACCACCGAGAGCAATCCCCATCAAAATATGAACTCGTAAAATGTAAAAAGAGAGAGCGGGAAGTGCTAGGGATGGTCTCATTTCAAAGCCAATTCCTGCCCAAGCTTTTGGAGAAGGGCTTAAACAAGACTTCGGGTGCTTGCATTTTCTCTTTTTATCTCACCATAGCCTTAAATTTTACCGAGAGGAAGCCCCCACAGCAGTAGGGCATCCCAGCCACACCTGCAGCAGCAGGGCTCAGGTGCCAGGCTGTGCTTCTGCAAGATGTTGGACCACAAATTAACCTTCTCAATTAAACCCACCAAAGGCTCATCAGGTTTCATACGTACCGCTGCCTGCATGCTCTGAAAACAGAGTTCCTGCAAGTATTCGTGAGACCCGGTTGGTCTGGTAGAACATTTCTGAGCCATGATGCTGATCAAGCGAAGGGATTCATCTGACCCGAATCCCGGGGCTGCAGGGGGGTAAAAGCAGCTTTCCTGCCACACTGGTCCGTGTGGTTTCGGTGAGGCTTGTCAGAGTTCATCTGGGGGTTTGCAAGTTGCTTTTCAAGGTAAAAATGCAGCTTAAATATTGGGATATTTGTCTGTGGCTGGAAGCCTGCGCTGTGCAGGGATGCTGCAGCCCTGCTCTAGGGGCTGGTCCTGTGGGTACCGCTGAGTCCTGGGAGCACAGAGGGAGAGTTGTGTCGAGGGTCCTCGTCCTGAGCGTTGCCTCGGCTGCTTGTCCTGATGTCTCCAGATCTGTGCATGGCAAAGATGAGCAAAACCTTTCAAAGGAACCAGACCCCTGTCAATGGAGGGTTTGCGTCAAGGCAGAGCCAGGACCAGGCACCTTTACATCCCTGTAACCACCCTGGAACTCGGTCTTTCTCCTGGTTTTAGCTGGGAATCGGTTGCTCCTGGATCCATCGGGGCTGAACCTTGCAGCCCAGTGCCGAAGCCTCCAGTTCTCCCAGTTTATCACGACCACACCATTGCCAGGCAGGGCTTTTGTTCTCCTAAACTCGCCTGGTGTCCTTCAGAGGAGATTTTTCTGCAAGGAACCCGGGGGGAGCGACAGCTTCAGCTGGGTTTCTTGCTATCAGCAGTCGGCTGTTCTGCCCGTGGCCGTTTGTCGGTGGGAAGCAGCCGGGGTGCGGATGGAATTGGCTGTTCGTGAGCAGCAGCCCCCAGACAAAGCTGGGTTGGTGTCACCTCTCGTGCTTTGAGGGATTCTGGTTTCAATATCAGATAATTAGCTCCTACAAAGACGTGTACGTGTCATGAACTTGTTAGAATTTTTGAGGTCGCCTTTTTTTCTTCCCTTTTAACACCAAGTGATCAAAACACGAGACGTCTCCAGATGTGCTCCTTGTTAACCGGGAGAGCGGCGAACCCTCCGGGAGGTCAGGGCTGGATGCCTGTGCAACAACCAGGGTTTTGTCATCTGGCATTTTATCTTCTGTGAAGCTCAACGGTGGCACTAACACCTGATTACCAGGTTTGTGTCGTAAAAATGAAAGGGAAGGAGAAAAAAAAAAAAGTATGGCATGTAAACGGTCTTTGATTTGTACGTTGAATTGTGCGAACCCAGGGACAGCTGTGCGTTCCTCACTTTATTTACTTTTTTATGGTAATAAGGAGCCTAAATTAAAATGAGAATCCTTGCTGGTAACAGAGGCGTTTGTGCTGATCAAAAAGTTGCGCTGAAAAGCAGAGGGCTGGGAGCAAGGACGGAGATGTTTTGTTGTTCAGATTCCTGGACGAGTCGTTTGGGGTTTAGAGCCTCCGGCGTGCACCACGCTCGGGTCTGGCGTCGTTCAAGTTCCTGCAAACCGGCTGAGGAGTATTGCCAGAAAACAACAAACGTGTGAAAAATATTAATGGTGAGATAATTCTGAATTTGTGAGAACAAATACTTGCATCGCGAACGTGGTTCAGAGTTACCCTCATGGCGCAGTGATGCCGGCTGGGATTGACGCACCCAGTCACCGTTAACCTGTGGGGCCCCTGTGGAGATTTCGCACCAAGCTGCTCATTCGGCATCCGCAGGTGAAGAATGATTTGGAGGGGATTTCACCGTAGGCTTGGTATAAAAATAAAATGGATGGTGGGGAGAAGCCGCCTGTGCTCGCGCAGCGCTGCCCTGCCCTTGGCTCTCACCATCTGCACTTCCTGCAGGCATTTTGCTTTTATTAAGGTATTTTTAGCCTTTTTTCTTTCCTTATGGCCTCACTACTCTCGACAATCCCTCTTTAAAATGCTGAGAAGAACACAGGAGTCTTTTTTTCTTTTTTTTCTTTTTTTTTTTTCTTTTTTTTTTTTTTTTTTTTTTTTTTTTTTTCTTTTTTTTTTTCTTTTTTTTTTCTGAGAGGTGCTGAAGTCCCACCAGCCGGGGCTGGGCGATGACAATGGGGCCGTGGTGTCCCCTGGGTTCAGAACAATCCACGGAGCAGCGACAGGCAGAGGTGACCTGCGGCTGCTGTTCATTCTCTGCAAGATAAAAAACTCCCCCAGCCCTCGGTTCCTAGAGCTGAAGAGGCTGGAACCCGCCAGGGGATCTGAAGGAAAGCGAAATGTCAGAGGAGGCTGGTGAATGGGGAGAGCTCTGCCCGGGGCTGGGGTGTCTGCATCCCCCCGAGGGGACGATGCTGGTCCCCGTGGGATGGAGGAGCCTGTCCAGCCCCTGGGGTCAGGGCGAGCCAGAGGCAGGTGGGGTCCCAAAATGCTGGATTTGAGCAAGAATTGCTAAAACACTTTACCAGGAGGCTTAGTTACTGTTTTGTTTTCTTTCTCTGGGTTCTTACCCAGCTCTTGTATAAACCCTGCTCTCATGGTGAATCCTTCCTGAGCCAAGAGGTGATGGCTCTGGTGAAACTCTTCCACGCTTCCAAAAATTCTTCCTAAATTCCCCCAAACCTGGTTTTCTGACTCCCTCAGCTAAGGGGAGGGAGCAGAACCGTGCCGGTCCTTCACACACGGGTCGGTTCCACTCCGGCGCCGCGTGAATCCCCTCTGGGTCTGCGGTGCCGGTTCCCCCTGTGGGTCCCGAGGGGGTGACTGATGCCGACGTACGACGTGCTCATCGTCTTACCTCCCCCTCAGTTCGGTTCCCATCGCCCCACGTGGCTTTGAGGCAGCAGCCCTGGAAGGTGACGCTCCAATGAGATTCTTTGTATTCAATATTTTTCTCCTACTGAAAACAATGAGGGAATTAAACGGAGGGTATCTAACAAAACACGCCAAAAAGGGGAGCTGCTAAGCTCTGAAGGTTTCCTTTTTGTTTTTACTGTGCGCCTGGCCGCACTCACGTAATTAAATTAAATTAATGAAATTAAAACTGCAAATTGCTGACGTAGGAGAGTGGAGAAGCCGTGCTATGAAACACTTCAAATTACTGCGACGTGACCTTTTTTCCATCCTTAAAGGTGCGGTGGGTGATCAGTAGGGAAGCAAATTCCTGTTCGGACTCTGCTGACAGTGGCGTTAATTGTGGTGGGAAATCAGAGGTGAGCTCTCGGATGTGACTGCAGCAGCTGGTACCCGGGGGGTTCGCAGGTGTCTGGGGGATCCTGACCCTCTGCAAGACAGAACCTCCTGCACTCACTCAAAAAGCTGAAAAGATTCACCTTCTCTTTGTGAATTTAGCCCTAACCCTCAGGCAGAGCCCCGCGTTTGACATCTGCTTCCAAACCGATTTGTTTGCTGCTGTTAATGATTCTTTTGGTTATTTTGGCTGTTAAGAAAAATTCAGCAAAAAGGTTACTATTTATTTTTCATCTAAAAACATTTGTAAAGGGTTTTGTTGGGGATGGGGGAAGGGGGTGGTTCACCACTACTTAAAAACCAGCAAACCAGCCCAACACGGGGCAGAGCTGGAAAAGCGCTGAGTCGTCTCTTTTTGAATACAAGCCACCATCTAGCACACGGTAGAGAAATCGATCCATCCTCACCCAGGTTATCAGAAGCACTGAAAATATTTATCATTAAATAGTGGTGATAGAAACAAAAAGTAGCACCTTCAGCCCGTGAGATGAAAAGTTCATTTGCTTTGTTCTTCCCAAGTCGAGCGCCGTAAGAGCTCTGCGGAAAAAGGCTGGATGGAGACACAGTGTGGGAAAGGGACAGCCTTCAAAGGTGTTCAGAAAGCAAAGTGATTAAGTAAAACACAGCAAAACAAAAAAACAAACAGCAGCCAAAAAAAAAAAAAAAACAAAACCAGAAATTAAAACCCTACCTCTACATCATTGATTTGCAAACTGCACTAAAAAAAAAAAAAACAGAAATTAAAACCCCACCTCTACATCATTGATTTGCAAACTGCATTTTAAACTGGTGCTGCCAGGGAAAACTCTCTCCTGAAAGCATCAGCACAGAGTAACGTGCTCTCGATCTGGATTAATGTTATTTTCATTCTGTTGCTTTACCAGCTTTAGATAAAGCTGTTCTGTTTAAGGCTCCTGTTCCAAAGAAATAACTTACACCTTTAGATACCTGGCAGTTTGTCCTCTTCCTCCGTAATTTTGAGGAAGCTGCAAAGACCAGAGTTTCTTTGCTGTTCTTTCCTGCTTCACTCAAAGGTCATCAGTGCTGAGGAGTCTCCTGGCTTGTAGCATCCTCCGACACGAGTTCAGAAGTGGGTTTTGGCACACGGGCTCCACTCTGTCCTCCAAATCTGTGCTTAGGTTCCAGCAGCTTTCCCCCTGTGCTCGAGTCAGTAGGACGAGAAAGATCTCCTGACTTTCGTTACAACAGGCAATGCTGGTTCTTTATTGGCCACGGAAAGTCGGATTTCTTTAAAATGTAAATTTTGAAAATAGATATATTCTTATCTTTCATCCCTGAGGTATCACAGGCTTTCCAAACCCTTTTTAATCTCGGATTGATTCATGTCAATGGGAGCTTTCCACCGGCTTTGATAGATCTTGGAGCGGTCCCAGGGTGCAGCGATCGCTGGGAGGGGATGCAGCAGCTCATGAACCCGGTGAGGTGATGCTCTGGGACACGATGAGGCATTGTCAGCCTGAATTAAATAGAGGCAGCTCGTGGGTGGGCAGCTGTGAACCCCTGGAGCAGTGAGAGGTTGGGGATGGGTCTGGGCAGAGCCTGGATCCTGCTGTTGGGTCAGTGACACCTCCCAGGGTGTCACCCACGGTCCACGGCCAGGTGTGGGAGGTTCTGGAGGAGTGAGGTGCAGCAGGAGGGGGGTCTGGGACCGCTGGGACGGCGCGGGGACACTGGCGAGGGGTGTCGGGGGTCAGGGATTAGGAGTGCTGGGTGAGAAGGGACGGACCCTTTGATGCTCATCTCACAGTTGGGTGCATGGGAAGAAGAAATGAAGCTGGTGGGGGGCG